>NC_134412.1:48295932-48508432 GCF_038048845.1 Mixophyes fleayi | reverse complement strand
TGTGCCTGTGATCTAGCTCCTGCTACTGTTGCTGTTGCTGTTCCTGTCTACCCGCACAGAGCTGGATTAAGGCTTCGGGGGGCCCAGGGCACTTAAGACAGGGGGGCCCCTAAGATCTAAAATTAAGGGCATAGTGACACATCCTGCATTACATCACCTACAGCCCACAGTATGACACTTACAGCTCTCCCAGAGGGCTCGCTTAGGTTGTCTACATAAGAAAAATCATTGCTTCCACAAACTAAAATACTGTACATTAAAACAATCATCAAAACACCACATTAAAATGGGTATTGACACCACACTAAAAACTAGCAATGATATCACACATTAAAAATACCATTGATAACGTACACTAAAACTAGCAATGATACCACACGCTAAAACTAGCAATGATACCGCAAATTAAAATACCATTGATAATGCATCATTGGGCATGGCCAGGCCACCCTCCTACAGACAAAAAACCTGCATTGTTGTGTACACCATTGAACGGTCACCAAAAATTGTGATTCTCCCACTAGAATAACAATATTTCACAGACTTTGCTGCTCTCTCCTACCTGTTCTTCTCACTTTCACCACCTGTGCTGCAGGTTTCTTTAGTTGCTGCTTGTCTGAATCCTGGAATGTTAGGGGCCCTATTTGGGAAAAAAATGGGTACATTTAGAAAATTACAGCCACCCCCAGCGTTAAATCAGTACCACCCATGATTAATAATTAAGCCTTCCTCCAGCATTAAAATAATAGTATTCACATTTAATAAATAAGCCTATTTCCCTCCAAACAGCCCCAGCAATAAATTAATAGTATTTACATTTCAGAAATATACCTATTTCCCGCAACCGTCACTACCATTAAATAATTCATAGGCACATTTACTAAAGGGACCTCATTCTTCCCAAACTCACCCTTACATTCAGTAGCGCCCAAACCACCCCATCTTAAATTAATTAATTGTCCCCACTATTGTGCCTCTCCCCCCCCTTTTTCCTCATGCTGTGTTTATCCCCCTTTTTCCTTACTGTGCCTCTCTTCTCCCCCTTTTTCCTTACTGTGCCTCTCTTCTCCCCCTTTTTCCTCCATACTGTGCCTCTCTTCTCCCCCTTTTTTTCCTTACTGTGCCTCTCTTCTCCCCCTTTTTTCCTTACTGTGCCTCTCTTCTCCCCCTTTTTCCTCCATACTGTGCCTCTCTTCTCCCCCTTTTCCTCCATACTGTGCTTCTCTTCTCCCCCTTTTTTCCTTACTGTGCCTCTCTTCTCCCCCTTTTTTCCTTACTGTGCCTCTCTTCTCCCCCTTTTTTGCTTACTGTGCCTCTCTTCTCCCCCTTTTCCTCCATACTGTGCCTCTCTTCTCCCCCTTTTTTCCTTACTGTGCCTCTCTTCTCCCCCTTTTTTCCTTACTGTGCCTCTCTTCTCCCCCTTTTTCCTCCATACTGTGCCTCTCTTCTCCCCCTTTTTTTCCTTACTGTGCCTCTCTTCTCCCCCTTTTTTCCTTACTGTGCCTCTCTTCTCCCCCTTTTTCCTCCATACTGTGCCTCTCTTCTCCCCCTTTTCCTCCATACTGTGCCTCTCTTCTCCCCCTTTTTTCCTTACTGTGCCTCTCTTCTCCCCCTTTTTTCCATACTGTGCCTCTCTTCTCCCCCTTTTTTCCTTACTGTGCCTCTCTTCTCCCCCTTTTTTCCTTACTGTGCCTCTCTTCTCCCCCTTTTTCCTCCATACTGTGCCTCTCTTCTCCCCCTTTTTTCCTTACTGTGCCTCTCTTCTCCCCCTTTTCCTCCATACTGTGCCTCTCTTCTCCCCCTTTTTTCCTTACTGTGCCTCTCTTCTCCCCCTTTTTTCCTTACTGTGCCTCTCTTCTCCCCCTTTTTCCTCCATACTGTGCCTCTCTTCTCCCCCTTTTTTTCCTTACTGTGCCTCTCTTCTCCCCCTTTTTTCCTTACTGTGCCTCTCTTCTCCCCCTTTTTCCTCCATACTGTGCCTCTCTTCTCCCCCTTTTCCTCCATACTGTGCCTCTCTTCTCCCCCTTTTTTCCTTACTGTGCCTCTCTTCTCCCCCTTTTTTCCATACTGTGCCTCTCTTCTCCCCCTTTTTTCCTTACTGTGCCTCTCTTCTCCCCCTTTTTCCTCCATACTGTGCCTCTCTTCTCCCCCTTTTTTCCTTACTGTGCCTCTCTTCTCCCCCTTTTTTCCTTACTGTGCCTCTCTTCTCCCCCTTTTTTCCTTACTGTGCCTCTCTTCCCCTTTTTTCCTTACTGTGCCTCTCTTCTCCCCCTTTTTCCTCCATACTGTGCCTCTCTTCTCCCCCTTTTTTCCTTACTGTGCCTCTCTTCTCCCCCTTTTTTCCTTACTGTGCCTCTCTTCTCCCCCTTTTTTTTTTTACTTACCTTACTTTTAGCTTCTTTCTTCTCTTCTGTCTTCTTGTTTCTTTCCTGGTTCTCTCCGCGCTGCTTCTCACTGAATGACAGGCGTGCCTTGATGACGTCACGCCTGTCATTCAGTGTTAACAGTGCAGAGAGGGAGGAGGAGGGACGCCAGCGCCGCGGTGAGGTGAGTATCTTTTTTTTTTTTTTTTCTTTATTTCACTACCCTGCTCCCCCCACCAACGAAGGGGGCCCCGTACACGCCAGCCCGCAAGCCCCCCCCCTCCACCCAGGCGCCGCCACCGGGGGGGTCGGCATTGAAAAAAAAAAGACAGGAGAATAAAAAAAAAAAATCAGAGGTTAGGAGCGCGGCGGCGGGGGGCCCTCGGAGAGAGGGGGACCCGGGGCACGTGTCCCCTGTGCCCCCCTTAATCCGGCTATGTACCCGCATCTACTACACGTGTACCGACCTCAGCTTGCCCTCCACTACGCTTCTGCCTCAACTTCTACACCTCTCTGGGGCTTGAGTCATTAAGGAGAGCAAAGCATAAAAAAGGAGTAACTTTGCACCTGGGCAAAACCATGTTGCATTGGAGATAAATTTAAAATGTGGGGACAGATTATAGGGATAGAACATGTCCTAGATCAAATTTAAATTTCAGTATAAAAATAAAGCTATCAAGTATTTGTGTGCTAGATGAAAAAACAGCCAGTATTTAACCTATGTGCAAAATAATAAACTAATTTGCACCCCTTGCATTGTAACATGGTTTGTCCAAGGGAATATTTACTCCTCTTTTGCCTTACTCCTTAATGACTCATGTCCATCATGTGTAGGTGTTGAATTTGCTCTTGGTAAGGGACATATTTCAAAGGTAAGTGTATGTCAAAATAAGATGCATCTCAAAGGGAAGAGTTGTTTAACTTTCATCTAATGGCCCTATGCTCTAATGTACAGGCACCTGCATGCCTCTTATCTGCCTCTTGAAGTGCAAGACCATGCAGGTGTTAGATACATGCATCTTAAAATAATGGTGCAATTTGGGCATATGGGCAGTGGAACACATTTCACAAAATGTACAAACTTACAATATTCTAAAGCATTTACAACCAACTCTAAATGAAAGAAATGCAAATAGCTAGATGCATACAGATGTTGCACAGAAATGCAGCTACCAATGCCTGTTTTTGGAGATATTGTTACCACTAGGTAAATCTTACACTAGCACTTTATATTTGCTTTTTCTTATACAATCCTTCTAAAGCTGGGTACATACTACAGAAAATGTCTGTAGATGCGATTTCGGCAACTATTTTACCAACGGTTGAAAGTCACAATGGTCATGCAAACTCACGTGTACACACCTACACGATCTACTATCAGATCTGTTATCTTCATCTCATAACCATCTGTTGAAGATATTATGACACTATAGAGATCTGCCTACACTGCTGGTCGTAAGTGCATACACACTTCCGCATTTGACCGACATAGTCCCATGGTTGATCGTGATTTTTAGGAAGTTTATGAAACCAAATCAACAGAAGCGATATGCTTTGGTATGATAAAACCTTATCGTGGGAGTGTGCACACTAATGTAATATCTGACCAAATGGTCATTTATCGTGTGATCTGCTCAATAATGGCATGCATTTTCTGTAGTGTGTACCCAGCTTAAGACTAACATCTTTGCATTATGTGTAGAACTTTCTTGACATATGTCAGAGTACTTACATTCCTATTTGTAATCTTTAGTATTATTATTATTATTATAGAAGAACGGTTATCTACTGGTTTCTGTTTTTGTACATGTAATATGCCACATCTATTTGAATGTTGCTTTTTAACTTGTTTGCACAAAAATCAATAAAATTACACATGGTACTTTGGGTATTTGGTATGAGTTCGTTTTTGGGACTTTTTATCTATGCATTTCAGATATAAATTTATAATTGGAATAATGTTCTCCTATAGTAAAATATAAAGATATTAGGAATCTCATCAGAGTTCTGTAACCACATTTGTACATGTCACAGAACTTTGAGATGACTTCTATGTGCAAGGTGGGCAGCCTTGAGGTCAGCATGGTGGCTAAGTGGTTAGCACTTCTACCTCACAGCACTGGGGTCAAGAGTTCAATTCCCGACCATGGCCTGAGTTTGTATGTTCTCCCCGTGTTTGCGTGGGTTTTCCTCCGGGTGCTCCGGTTTCCTCCCACACTCCAAAAATGTACTAGTAGGTTAATTGGCTGCTATCAAAATTCACCCTAGTCTCTCTCTGTCTGTGTGTGTATATTAGGGAATTTGGACTGTAAGCTCCAATGGTGCTGGGACTAATATGAATGAGTTATCTGTACAGCACTGCTGAATCAGTGGCGCTATATAAATAAATGGTGATGAAGGTGATCATATACACATATGTCTACATATAAAATACATTTTAGTGGATCCATATAAAACATTGAGAGCACTATATTGAAGGCCAAGGCTATATTCAGGCCAGAACTTATTTTGCGACATTAGATTATATGTATATAGGATGAGTTACAGAAAACAACAAAATTTCCTTATAACATTTGGCATTGCTTTTCTTTAAATTACATTTGATCTTAAGATCGGATTTTACGTGTAAGGTCAAGCTGTAAGAAAATCTCTAAGTGGGTGACAACATGTTAAATACAATCAGATGTCTGAATGAATTGATAATAGAATTAGTGAAAAAATATTTATCTTAAGTCATTGAATGGAAGTTCTTTGAGTATATGTGTTCTATTCATTTGTATGTGTTTATATGTGAAGTGATCGTTCATTTTTAATCATCTTATTTTGTAAAAAGCTGGTTGATCAAAACATTTGTGCCATAATTAAGAATGTATTTAGTTTTATATAAAGCCAGTTGTTCATTCTAATAAATGAAACCCTTTTGCGTCTATGGCCAGCCTTAGAAATAAGATGGGCTCAGATTTCATTAGCAGATAGTTTAGTAAATTGTCCTCACACAATATGGGGTCGCTTGAGAATTTATCTTTTTTCCTTCAATTGACTGATAGATTTTGAAGCGTGTGATTAAAATCACAGAACTACATAAGAATTTTCTACAAATGTCTTTTCTACTAGTTCAAACTGTGTCTTTGAAGAAAACTTTTTAATTGCCCTTTAGCCTTTCAGACTCAACCTTTGACCCGCTTTTCCCTAGGCATACAGAGTGTCATACAAGTAGCATGTCTACCTCCTGTCCTATTAAGCTCTTACACAACATTAGCACTTTATCAGACATTTAATTTTTATACAGAAGCAATGCACTGACTGTAGTTTCCTGTGTGGTGATGTTGTAGACAGAGCTCATCATGGCTGCATTGCCACAGGTAGGTGCTGCAGTCACTTGTGAAGGTGTATTAAGATACCTTGCCTAATTTCAGTTTCAACTTTCAGGCTATGACTATGGATCATATGAGAACAAAAGATTCATGGTCTGCAGTATGAAATTTAGGACATGGTGTAACGAGCCGTTTATGGTGTAACGAGGCTTCAGGCACCGCCGCGACTCGCTTCCTCTGGTGCCCTCACGTCACTTCCGCTATGTCCCGGCTGTTGCCAATTCTACGGTCGGGACGCTCTTTGGTTGTAGCGCCGCATCCCGGAACCTAGGTCAGCCGGGCGCAAACTCCTGTATAGAGCACTCTCCTGAGCTCTGATGAGGGGAGCAGTGTGTAGGAGGTTTGTTTTACCCTACCCAGGAAAGCAGCTTTACGTTGTATCTATTAATTTAGCAAAAAGGTTGTTTCAATTCAGAATCATCATAGCTTACTTGTCAACAGTCAATATATTCATGGGACAGTCCCCACTTTCAGAAGTCAAAAAAGGCGGAGCGTCATCAGAAAGGGTGTGTTATAAGCAGGTCAGGGTGTGGTTTGGATGATAAGGGTATGGTCTCAGTTTTCCCAGTTTTTCAGTTGGGAAAGTTAGTAAGTATGTTATAGGGAATTACATGTTGGCAAAAATCTGGCAAATAATAGTCTCATTTGCTATATGAAATGTAGCCATTTACAAATAACAATTTTATAGTACTTATGAAAAACCAGCTTTAGCTCCGCTAGCATGAACACTAGTTATAATACTAATAATAATAGTAGTAATAATAGCCCTAATGTAAAATATATCACTGTTGTGTAAATGTTTATTCTATGCTGGCATGCGTACAATGTCCCCAATTATATATGTAAATATTTCATTAGAACTGGATTTCCTCTGTTCAATTTACAGGTACTCTGCCTGTTTTCATAATTCTTACAATTGACTGTTTTGTTTTAAGTCATCAAGCTGCCAATGCTAGCTAAATAAATGAATAAGGAAGGCATTAATTAGAGGATACTGCTCAGATTAATTGGTAGAAAATATTAATGTATTTTAAAGCTAACTTCAATATTTTTAACATATGCATGTTCTTAATACCATGGAGGACTGTGTGGCTGTACGGAGCAACATGAGACTGAAAGCACAGAGCTTCCGCTCATACCCATCTCTGAAGCCATTTTAGAATGGTGAAAGATAAATACTCCCACAAATATATCTATGACTAACCAGAGTATATCTGTAAGGATATATTTTATATACACAAAATTAGCCATCGCATTTCATATTTGCATACCCATTTCACTGCGGACACAGTTGATCATATTTAAAACTGCTTTCAGTATAATAAAATTTTGCCGCTGAAGAACAAATTTTTTTCCACATTATATGATGGGCCACATACTCACTTAGGAGCAAAGCAAAAATAATAAAGGTACTTTGGGAAAACCATGTTGCACTGCAGGTGAACAAATTTAAAATGTGAAGTTGGGAGGAAGCATGACCTAAATTGCAGTGTGAAAATAAAGCTGTCCAGTATTTGTGTGCTACATGCAAAACCAGCAGTTTTTTCCCTGCGTGCAAAATAAATAAAATGAGTTTGCATTTCATTTTTTTTTTGCTGTGCTAATGACTGTAAATGAGACCCTATGTCATACTTGCCTACTCTCCTGGCATTTCCAGGAGGTTCTCGAATTCTGGGGAGTCCTCCTGGACTCCCGGAAGAGTAGGAATCCTCCCGGAATGTTGTGGGGGCGTGGCTCAATGGCATACATTTGCGTTGTTAAGTCCCACCCATGCTAAACAATGCCATTAATTTGGCCTTTCCATAGCAATGGGTCGGGGCCGCTGAGACGTAATGGCGTCACCTTGCCCCCTAATACACATATCACACGATCTTCCCCAAGTTTCAAAAGTCTGCAAGTATCCTCTATGTAGCAAAAGTAAAGCAAAATGACCCTGTTTTGAGAAATTTAGTAAACAAATTCCCTGAGATAATATTTTCTAAATGTATGTAACTTCTCCTGTCTCTCAAAAATGTTGTTGAGATTCCAGTATTTCAGTTTTCTTTGTCATAGCTTGTAACACTTGTTGAAAATACCTGTTGGTATGTTACTGCAGATGGGTGTCTTTTTCTTTCATTAATTGTATTTATTTAACTTATCACTGGGTTTAAGGGTAATATATGGCCCTTTTGAAGGTCATAGGGCCACCCATGTGGCCCTTGAGGTGTTTCAGGTTGCCTGTCACTGCACTAATCGCACTAATTGAGACATCCCTTTAATTCAGGCATATATGTTTCTCTGCTCATGACCCTTCTTAGGCTTCCATGTAAGCATCTGTTTGCTTGTTGCTTTCTGTAGATCAGGGTTGTCCAACCCAGCGCGCCTGTAAATGTGGCCCAGAAGGAGTTTTGGTTGTGGTAAGGGGGCAGCACTATTAATGGAAAACAAAAATCCTGCAAAAAAAAGAAAAGAAAATACTTACCTTGCGGTCACACGGTCACATCAGCTGGTACTCCGGCTCCCTCCCTTGTTTCCTCCTCCGTGCGGTGCTCGCAGTGAATGTCGGGCGTGATGTCATCACGCTTAAACATCCATTGCGGAGCGCAGCACAGAGGAGTCACCCGCGCGAGAAGAACAATCAGCAGCACAGAATTGGAGAAAAAGAAGAGAAGAGGACAGGAGAACAAGCCGATTAAAAGGTAAGTTAAGGGGGATTTTTTTTATTATTTCAAGGGACGTTGACCAGTGAATAAAAGTCACCTGGTCCTGGAGCATCATGGACCTTATCTCCCTGTTACATACTTCTACTTGTAATACTAATGGAACATTATATATTATTCTCTTTGGCCCATTATAAGTTGTTATCCCTTAACTAATATAGTGGTGTAATTAGCAAAACAGGTCACAATTTGGGGTCACAGTGATGTATATGTCAGGTACCGCAGGCCTGGTCAGGGCACCCTGATATACAATGCCTGGCATAAATGCACTTTATTGATATTGCATAGAAACAATACAAAAAGTGATTATAGTATAATAACTAGAGAGGATTTTTTGAACAGGGCGATTGAAAGGTAAGTATAGGGGGATTTGAAAAAAAAGTGATATATATATATATATATATATATATCACTTTTTCTTCTCATATATATATATATATATATATATATATATATGTTAACTATGTTTTCTATGGTTTTTTGGATGATCAACTATCGTTATTGTTAGTGTATCTTATGTGCGGCCCAAACCAACTCGTCGTCTTCCAATGTGGCCCAGGGAAGCTAAAAGGTTGGACACCCCTGCTGTAGATGCTTGACCACATGCTGGTAATGTGCATCTATGCCTGGATGCATTCCTGGTGGAGTCTTCAGTATTCCCTATTTAAGACGAAGACTAAGGGGTCTTTTTATTAATGTGCAACGGTACTTCTTATTATGTATCACTGCATATCACATTTACTATGCTGGGGCTACTCAGGGAGAACCCCCTCCTACACAACAGTGTTTTTTGGCTTCACTAGAATCTGAACTACACATACGCAGCTAAAGATCACGCATACGTAGCTAAGGTTCACGCATGCGCATAGGATTCACTTAACAGGGGATTATACAAAGCCTTTCTGACTTCAGTGAACACCATAGAGACAGGTAAGCTAATGCCATCCTGGGATGGCGTTAGTTTACAGTGAAAAGCAATGCTTTTTGCTGTTTAATAAATGACTAACATCGCAGTCCCCATAGAGTTCTATGCGGACATTTTTGAGTGTTTGGGGGTCAGTTATATTCTACAAACTGTGCTTAAGTTGGTTAACACAACTGCTAAATTAGCTTCAGTCTTTACGATACTTAAGATTTGTTATACCTTACGTGACTTATTAGCCACAGAATGCAGGTCCTCAGCCATTTGAAACATTTCCATCATATTGTGTTGGTTTTCACTTCCGGGAAACTACAATATTTGCTTGAGGGTGGTGCAGTTATAGACTGGGCTTCAGCTGTTTGTAATGCCGGAGCCCAGGGAGCTGTACAGTAACTTACAAAGTCTTGTCTGGAGATTGTGGGAAGCTGAATAAGAGTATAAGAGACTTTTTTTTTTGTGCTGCCTTCTGTAAAATTATCGAGTGCCCACTTTATTAGCTACATCTACCTAATAGCAAGGTACTTCGCGTTTTGTCCTCAGAATATCAAGAATTTTCCTGACCATGGAATCAACAAATGTTGACCCCAATGTGTTAATTTTCTCAAATTAGTTAGTGGTACATAAATTATTAGATATAGCAATTTTATAATCATATTTAATTTTTAAAGCACCAACATATCATGCAGCGCTTTATAGAAAATGCTTTAATCATTCACTTCAGTCCATGCCCCAGTGGAGCTTACAGTCTAATTTCTCTACCACACAAATACATATACACTAGGGTTAATTTAATCAGAAAGCAGTATGTTTTTGGGCTGTTGTTGTAATGAAAAACATGGCCCCAGCTCTGCGAGGCAGAAGTGCTACTCCCTGAGCCACCATTCTGCCAATGTATACTCTGAGTATCTCATTCCATCTTTTCCCTCATGGATATTTTTTATTGTTTAACTGTTCCCATTAGTGTGAAGCTCCAAGAACTAGGACTTATCAGACTATGCAGTGTTTAAGTTCTCCAGTGTCCAGTATTTAGGTTACGTAGCACACTGTATTCATACTTCATTTCTTTGACAGGAGTCTAATACCATATCTCATTTGTGATAAGGTACAAGTAATGTGTCCTCTTCAGTCTCTACTATAACATTGTTTTATGGTGAAAACAGTAGTTTGCACCATAGTAACAGTAGAAAGGAAAAATGCTTTACAATTTAAGTAAAGCATTTTTCCTGTTGTATGTGTGTGTTTTAAAAAAAAGAAAGTTAGTTTTGTTGTTTTCTATACTTTTATTTTTAAAATAACATTATTATTATTTTTTTCCCCAAGTCCGCTGTCCTTGTGATATTTTCTTGTTAAATGGGCAGTACAAAATTTTCTATAAAATCTTTCATAATGCCCAATATGGTAATGCCCTGTCTGTGTGTCTGATTCATATTTTAAAGTTTAATTTGGGAGGAAGGGAGGGGGTAATTCCCGGGCAATGGCCTGATATTGCATTGTATATGTCCTGAATACAACAGCGATGACCAGTAATAATAATCTGAGCAAAATGGTCTGATCAATACCGGCGGCGTCGGTAATTTCCTGTGTGTGCAGTCCTCTTCCACACTAATAGGCTTGCCTGAAGTTATCTAGCGCCATCCCATATAGGGTCCGCTTCAGGCACTGATGAATGACGGTTATATTTGTTAAAAAATGTGCGACTTATTTAGTAGATAATCAAAAAGTAAAACCATTTATTTTATTATGTTTGCTCCAACCATATATAACCATATCAACATTTTTATATTTTACATTACAATTTTACAAACAGTGGTAGAGCACATATTGCACAATACTATACTCAGTTTCCTACTCTCCCATAATGTCTGGGAGACTCCTGGATTATTGACAGGTCTTTCCGGACTCCTGGTGGAGTAACCCATTCTCCCTGAAGATCTTTCACCATCCTGCCTAGTGGTCGGGTCATAATGACGTTGGTCGCATTCCCAAGCCCAACAACCTGAGTGATCAGAGACATGATGATGCGGTTTGTGGCATCATATTTTTGTCCCACAACTTGCATCATCAAGCCTCACCCATGGCCACTTTTCATACCTTCTCCTGGAAAGTGGTATGCTGAAGATGATGTAAGTAAATGTTTACTAGGTATATGGGAGAAGTGAAAATCAGATAGGGAGTCTTGACAAGAGGTATGAGACCTATTGCTTTATAATTATAGTTGCAGTGTACAAAGAGGTTTCAGGTGTTTCAAGCTGCTGTAGTTTCCTATGTCTGCAGGTTCAGACATATCACGGTTCTACCTCCCTCATTTCACACTCTGCTACTCCTGCTTCCCTTCAGTAGGACCTGATCCGTAGACAGGTTACAGCATGGCAGTTCTAACTGAGAGAAATGGAGTGTCTGACAGTTGTTTTGTTGTCATTCAATGGTCACACCTCAGGACAAAGCAGAAACTACATCTGAGTAGCTGAGTATGTTGTGATTATATGTGGTGCCTTTTCAGTTCACTGAGAATATGAAGCACTTAGATGTAAGGAAATGCATTGAAGATGTAAGCAACATCCATTCAAAGCTATAATAAAGGGACATCACAAAACTATTTCATGGTCATTTACTAAGGGCATCACACGACTGAAAGGTCTGTATACTTTTGTGCTCAAGTGTGACCATATTTGTCCTTCAAATGGAGGTATTTATAAAAACTGATGCTTTGGCTTCTATGAGTTGCTCTGAAAACAATTTGGCACTTTTCGTGCTTTAATCTAATTGTTAATATCTGATTGCTGTGCATTACAGCACCTTTTCCCCTTGTACTGTTATGTATGTTTTTCATAACAAAATGATGTTTCTATATCTGAAAACTTTCATGTTCAAAACAGATGGCAATGTACAGCCAAGAACAGAATTCTTTTTACACAATAATTTGGCTATTAGAGGAATTGTTCGTTTACTGGCTTATTTACATATAAAATGTTGGAAATAGTACATTCACCACAAGCAAAGATCTTAAAAACTGATAGCTAGCAGGTGTTCCTTGTAAAGTACTCTCTCCCAGATCTTTATAAATTCTCTAAAACAAAAACCTATCATTGCATATCCTAGCTGTGACTGTTAGCTAAATTTCTCTCCCCCATCCCTTCAGCACTTTGGAAAAAAATCTGGTATACAACAGAAGAAGATCTGGTATACAACAAAAGAAGATCTGGTATACAACGAAGAAGAAATTAACTATTATCTCCATGATAGAGACCACGTATTTAATCAAGTATCGGCTCCCTTGCTCTTTACAGAGAGCAGATCTCAACGATCCCAACCTTCTGTATCTTGAACTTATTCCTCGACCCATGCACGGTGAGCAGGCCCTCCTCACACATACATGCTTCCTCATCAACAATACAGTGTACCCTTCACTTTAGCCCATTGCTAACAGACACCTTATAAGACTCTTCAATATAAGCTGATAAGGACAATGTTTCTTCCCTACTAGTCCTGTACACCGACCCTTGCTTTTAAAATAATTGTTTGTGTTCTATTGTTTTGCTGTATTGTTTATCTTTTAAATTAATCTGTAATTACTATATTGGACTTACTTTTCTGCTATTTGTATGTTTATTTTGACAACTCAAAATGAAGAATTATAAAATATAAAAAACAAAACAAAAAACTGAACAAAAATACATGCAGCATCTACACCCAATGAAATTATATACACATTCAGAGAGGAGTAGTTTTCATAAGACTCGTTGCTTGCAGTGAATGCACAAAAGGCAAGACCTGTGAGTAACGATTATTGTTTCATCAACTAAGCAAGCTGTAAGGGTAAAAACAATTGTTATTAGGTTCTGTGTGTAAAGTAGCAGATTCCAAGACTGATAACATGAAAATAGCCCCTACTTACAAGTAGATGAAATTACATAGTGCATTCACAAGGAATCAGATACTCTCCTGGGGGCAGTTTAGTCGATAGACATAGAAATACACATTCACAGGAACAAGTTTTCAGTATTTCACTGTGCTCTGCTAATTTGTCAAAATACAAACAAAACTTCATTCTCAAGATGACTACAAGCAGAACATATTTTTCCTTTCATGCAATTAAAATCTCTCCTCATCTGAGCGATATATAGCGGAGTTGGGCTTTCAGATCCACCAATTCCATTTTTTTAAATTAAATTGTAGAATAAATTGGATTCAAATATTAATATATTTGTAAAAATATTTGCTTTTGCAAAAATTATTTATCCTAAGAATAGAGCATTTTTCCATTCATTTTATGTGTACTCACCATCCTGAGTATTCGTTTTGTTTTTTGCCTAGAAATGTGCTCAGCTTTCCATTGAATATCTAGTTGTTAGCAAGCAGGAGTAATAATCCTGCGCTCTGAAAAAGCATTGTGTTCACAAACAAATGCCTTGCAAAAAAATGGGCCTAGAGATGGCGTATGTTCCTTTGTGGTAAATGACGCGTTTCAGTGTCCATACTCCTCCCATGCTGCAGATGAACTGTCAAATCATGTTGTGTTAAACTCACCCATGTGACCTTGATCACACCTATGGTCACCGCAGATCTGACCATTTGTCACGGGCACTAGGAGTCTTTACCCAGGGATCACCAGGTGATAGGCTTACCAGAGCAGTATAGGTGGTAATATGGTACTCTGGTAGCAGGGTGATCACGGAACAGGAAATAGCAGATGATGAGATGCTCAGGAAAGTCTATGACTAGCAGCACTGGCAATATGGAGGTAGTAATACACGAGGAACTGTATGGACAAAGGACACGTGAAGGTAGTCAGTGGTCTGCGGTAGCAAGTTGTACCACTGCTATAGTGAGGAGGAATGTCCAACAGAAACGAGGAGGTGATGAGAGTCAGCGGTCTGCGGATAGCAAGTTGTACCGCTGTCTGAGTGAAGGAATGGAATCCAAGTGGAGGTATCCGGGGAGTCAGTGGTCTGCGTTAGCAAGTTGTACCACTGCTATGTGAGAGGATACTGGAACAGGTGAAACTGTAAACAGGAGTCAGTGGTCTGCCACTAGCAAGTGGTACTACTGAATATATATGTGAGGAGGTGCACGGGGAGAGACTGCAACACAATATATACACGGACACCTTGACTTTGATCCACAGTAATATGCACAATATAAATGTATAAATGACTGAACAACACTGCCAATATAGAAAGTCTCTTGAAGCAATCCGGCATGAGATAACACAGTCAATGATGGCAATAGACTCAGCGGATAGTACACTCCAGAGGAGAACCAACACAGTCCAGCAAGGTATGCAATACACAGCACAGTCAATGGGAAGTATGCATACCGTGGTTCAGGAGAAGGCAGTCAGACAGGAGTGCAGAGATACCTGAAGGGCAGGAGGCCAGCAGGATACAAGTCCCTGGATGGGTGAAGCAGGGGTCTATCAGGTGCAGCGCACAGGTAGGTAGACCAGCAGGGAACACAGGAAGGCGTGGAGAGCGGATCAGCAGTAGATGGATGAGTAGCGCTGAGAAGTAACAGCAGCGGGTCTCTGCGGGAACACGGAGGTAACCAATAGCAACCAGCAGGTGCAGTAACGATGGGACACCGGAGCAGAGTTGAACTGGAACAGATGATCACGGAGAGTAGCGGGTAGCAATAGTGGCAGCAGACTCAAGGAAACACGGTAGAGTTGACAAGGACTGAAGACTGAAGCGCACAGAGGCAGCGGATAGGAATCAGTTAAACAGTCGCGATGAAACACAGACGGGTTGCAGGTTGAAGACTGTAGTGCACGGAGGCAGCGGATAGGAATCAGCTAGCAGTCACGATGATGAAACACAGACGAGTTGCAGGTTGAAGACTGTAGTGCACGGAGGCAGCGGATAGGCATCAGCTAACAGTCCCAATGATACATGGTAGAGTTGAAGTGATTAGAAGACTGTAGTGCACGGAGGCAGCGGATAGGAATCAGCTCACAGTCACGATGATACAGTAGATGGTAGAAGTGGTATGGGAACCACAGTAGCAGAAGTGGTTTGGAAACCACAGAGGTAGAAGTGGTTTGGAAACCACAGGAATCAGCAGGGCTGAATAAACAAGGAAACACAGGAACACCTTCAGAGACTCATGGGGAATGAGACTCCAAGATCAGGCAACGTGGTGTTGACCACAGGTGCTTAATATAGGGAGGTTGCCTGATCTGCCAATTAAGTTAAAGGAACATACACTGAAGGTTTGGAAAGGGCTGCGCATGCGCAGTCCCTCAGGATGGAGGACGGCCACGGTTCCTAAATGTCCGGGAAGAAGCACTCACAGTCCGGTGAGTGACAGTACCCCCCCTTTTAAAGGTGGGCACAGAACGCCTGGAACCGGGCTTGTCCGGATTTTTGGAATAAAACTTCTTCAGAAGGGCAGGAGCATTAAGATCTTCAGCTTTGATCCATGAACGCTCTTCAGGACCAAAGCCCTTCCAATGAACGAGGAAACGGAGGACTCCTCGCGAAATTTTTGCATCCAATACCTCAGTAATCTCGAAATCCTCCTCCTGATGAACTTGAACTGGCTGCGGTGCTGAGGAAGGAGTCGAGAAACGGTTGATGATGAGAGGTTTGAGCAAGGACACATGGAAGGCATTGGAAATCCGAAGATTCTTAGGAAGAAGAAGTTTAACACATACTGGATTGATAACTTGAATGATCCTATATGGACCAATAAAACGAGGGGCGAATTTCATAGATGGAACCTTCAAACGAATATTTTTGGTAGATAACCAGACACGATCTCCAATTTTTAGTGGTGGAATAGCCCGCCTCTTCTTATCTGCGAAAGACTTATATTTGTTAGATGTCTTCTTTAAACAGGTTTTGACCTGAGACCAGATATTTTTGAAGGTCTGACAAGCAGTCTCCACAGCAGGAACTTGGGTGGGCGGGAGGGCAGGAAATTCCGGAAAAGACGGATGGTGACCGTAGACCACAAAGAATGGAGTTTTGGATGATGACTCATGGTACATGTTGTTATGGGCGAATTCAGCCCAAGGGAGCAATTCTACCCAGTTGTCTTGGTTGGCTGAAGAGAACATCCTAATAAAAGTCTCAAGATCTTGATTGACTCGTTCCGTTTGTCCGTTAGATTGCGGATGGTAAGACGATGAGAGTGCTAATCGTATGCCCAAGGTTTTACAAAGGGCCCGCCAGAATCTGGAAACGAATTGTACTCCTCTATCTGACACAATCTCAGACGGACATCCATGGATGCGGAAGATTTCTTTAATGAAATGTTCAGCCAGAGTAGACGAGGAAGGTAAACCGGACAGAGGGACGAAATGAGCCATCTTCGAAAATCTGTCTACCACTACCCAAATAGTATTGTGATTCTTACTTGGTGGCAAATCAGTAACGAAATCCATACTAATATGGGTCCAAGGCTTGGACGGAATGGGTAGTGGTCGCAGCAACCCTGCTGGAGTTCTGCGGGAGGATTTGAACTGAGAACATAAATCACAGGAAGCAATAAACTCTTTGACGTCTCTCCTCATTGAAGGCCACCAGTAACTACGAGAGAGAATCTCAAAGGTCTTATGTTCACCGGCGTGTCCAGAAAAACGAGAGGCATGGAACCACGAAAGGATTTTCCTCCTCAGAGTAGGAGGCACGAGGGTCTTCCCAAATGGTAGCATTTTGGTGGATGAAGCAGCCAGAGAAATACATTTGGGGTCTAGAATAGCATGGTTGGGAACCTCTTCTACATCAGAGGACGTCACAAAAGCTCGAGATAGAGCGTCAGCTTTCTTGTTCTTAGCAGCTGGTTTGAAGGTTATAATTAATTCAAAACGGGAAAAGAAAAGAGACCATCTTGCTTGACGAGGGTTCAAGCATTGAGCAGATTGCAAATATGACAAGTTCTTATGATCCGTGAAGATCGTCACCGGATGGCGAGCTCCTTCCAACAAGTATCTCCATTCCTCTAATGCAGCTTTGATGGCCAGCAACTCCTTGTCCCCGATAGTATAGTTTTTCTCTGCGGGCAGAAGACCCCGAGAGTAGAAGGCACAAGGATGTAATTTTTGTTGCTCCGAGCGTTGGGAGAGAATAGCTCCTAAGCCCACATTAGAGGCATCTACTTCTAGGAAGAAGGGGAGTGTCACATCAGGTTGTCGCAGAATGGGAGCAGACGAGAAGGACTCTTTGAGAATTTGAAAGGCTTGGAGAGCCTCAGATGACCATTGCTTAGTATTAGCCCCTTTCCGAGTTAGGGCCACAATAGGAGATGCAATGGATGAGAAGTCTTGAATGAAGCGTCTATAGTAATTGGCAAAACCTAAAAAACGCTGGATGGCACGAAGAGTAGTTGGCTGAGGCCAATGTAGTACAGCATTTACTTTGTCTGGATCCATCTTCAGGCCAACTCCGGAAACTATATACCCCAAGAATGGAATCTGGGGTAACTCGAATGAACATTTTTCCAATTTACAGAACAACGAGTTTTTCCGTAGTCTGGAGAGGACCTCTGCCACATGTTGGTGATGAGAAGGCAGGTCCTGTGAGAAGATCAATATGTCGTCCAGGTAGACAACGACACATACATATAATAAGTCCCGAAAGATCTCATTGATGAAACCCTGGAAAACCGCGGGGGCATTACACAGCCCGAAGGGCATTACTAAATATTCGTAATGCCCATCTCTGGTGTTAAACGCGGTCTTCCATTCGTCACCGGAACGGATTCTAATTAAATTGTAGGCACCACGAAGATCCAACTTAGTAAATATCCGAGCTCCCTTGATGCGATCAAATAGCTCAGTGATCAGCGGAATGGGATACCGATTCTTGATAGTAATGGCGTTGAGTCCACGAAAATCTATACAAGGGCGTAATGATCCATCCTTCTTTTTGACGAAGAAGAACCCAGCTCCAGCGGGAGAGGTGGAAGGTCGAATGAACCCACGCTGGAGATTCTCCTGTATGTACTCAGATGTGGCTTGAGTTTCAGGTAACGAGAGAGGATAGACCCGACCCCTGGGAGGAGTCTTGCCAGGTAGAAGGTCGATCGGACAATCCCAAGAACGATGAGGAGGAAGACGTTCAGACTGAGCTTTATCAAACACATCGGCAAATGAAGCATACTGAGGAGGGAGTCCCGGGGAGGAAGATGAGATGGAAGATTGCTGTACTTTAAGAGGAATAACTTGAGAGAGACAACGATGGTGACATTCAGGCCCCCAAGACGTAACTTGAGGGGTGCGCCAGTCAATCTGGGGAGAGTGACATTGAAGCCATGGAAGGCCTAAGACAATCGGACTTGTCGTAACAGGAAGAATTAAAAACGAAATTTCTTCATGGTGTAGTACACCAATCTGAAGGGTTACTGGAGACGTACTCTGGGTGATGAGACCATTGATGAGACGTGATCCATCTATAGCCGTCACAGTAATGGGTGTTTTTAAAGTGATCACTGGTAGGGACCATTGATTCACTAGTGATTTAGAAATGAAATTTCCTGCTGCTCCGGAATCAATCAATGCCTGTGACTCAAAGGATTTGGTAGCAAAGGAAATCGTAACATCGAAAGCGCAGACTTTAGATTTCATAGACAATGGAGAGGACTCCAGGGACCCTAACTTCACCTCTCCAGAACTAGTTAGGGCCTGGCATTTCCCGATTTCTTAGGGCAAGAACTGAGCATATGTGTGGAATCAGCACAATAGATACAGAGTCTATTCTTTACTCTTCGTTTCCTCTCTTCTAAAGATAATTTGGAACGTCCTATCTCCATGGGAATCACAGAAGGTGAAACTGGACGAAATTGAGGGTTTAAACGAAGAGGTGCTTTAGCAGCAGTTGTTTTCTCAGATTCTCTTTCACGAAATCTCATGTCTACACGATGGCAAAGAGAGATCAAATCTTCTAGTGACGAAGGAAGCTCTTGGGTAGTCAGTGCATCTTTAATTTTATCGGAGAGCCCCTGCCAGAAGGCGGCAACTAATGCTTCAGTGTTCCACTGAAGTTCAGAGGCTAAGATCCTAAATTGAATGACATACTGTCCTACTGTATGGGAGCCTTGTCGCAAACGAAGAATGCTGGAAGCAGCGGAGGTCACACGACCTGGTTCATCGAACACACTTCGGAACGTGGAAATGAATTTGGCACTATCTTGTAGAATTGGATCGTTTCTCTCCCACAGAGGGGAGGCCCAAGCCAGGGCTTGTCCAGAAAACAATGAGATAAGATAGGCCACTCTGGAACGATGGGTAGAAAAATTTTGAGGTTGGAGTTCAAAATGGACTGAACATTGGTTAAGGAAACCTCTACAAGTTTTGGGGTCCCCGTCATATTTTGACGGAGTAGGCAGGTGAAGCGTAGGAGCTGTAGACACCTGGGATGGCACTGGGGAAACGGAGGAAAGCACAGGAGCTTCAATACTAGCTGTAACAGTCTGTCCAGATGTTCCTTGGGAGGTTAACGATTGGTAACATTGAAGTAACAGCTGTTGGCGAGCATCCTGTTGCTCCACACGGCTGACCAGATGCTGCAGCATCTCTTTAGCAGTAGGTTCCGTATCTGGGTCTGTCATGGCCTGATCTTACTGTCACGGGCACTAGGAGTCTTTACCCAGGGATCACCAGGTGATAGGCTTACCAGAGCAGTATAGGTGGTAATATGGTACTCTGGTAGCAGGGTGATCACGGAACAGGAAATAGCAGATGATGAGATGCTCAGGAAAGTCTATGACTAGCAGCACTGGCAATATGGAGGTAGTAATACACGAGGAACTGTATGGACAAAGGACACGTGAAGGTAGTCAGTGGTCTGCGGTAGCAAGTTGTACCACTGCTATAGTGAGGAGGAATGTCCAACAGAAACGAGGAGGTGATGAGAGTCAGCGGTCTGCGGATAGCAAGTTGTACCGCTGTCTGAGTGAAGGAATGGAATCCAAGTGGAGGTATCCGGGGAGTCAGTGGTCTGCGTTAGCAAGTTGTACCACTGCTATGTGAGAGGATACTGGAACAGGTGAAACTGTAAACAGGAGTCAGTGGTCTGCCACTAGCAAGTGGTACTACTGAATATATATGTGAGGAGGTGCACGGGGAGAGACTGCAACACAATATATACACGGACACCTTGACTTTGATCCACAGTAATATGCACAATATAAATGTATAAATGACTGAACAACACTGCCAATATAGAAAGTCTCTTGAAGCAATCCGGCATGAGATAACACAGTCAATGATGGCAATAGACTCAGCGGATAGTACACTCCAGAGGAGAACCAACACAGTCCAGCAAGGTATGCAATACACAGCACAGTCAATGGGAAGTATGCATACCGTGGTTCAGGAGAAGGCAGTCAGACAGGAGTGCAGAGATACCTGAAGGGCAGGAGGCCAGCAGGATACAAGTCCCTGGATGGGTGAAGCAGGGGTCTATCAGGTGCAGCGCACAGGTAGGTAGACCAGCAGGGAACACAGGAAGGCGTGGAGAGCGGATCAGCAGTAGATGGATGAGTAGCGCTGAGAAGTAACAGCAGCGGGTCTCTGCGGGAACACGGAGGTAACCAATAGCAACCAGCAGGTGCAGTAACGATGGGACACCGGAGCAGAGTTGAACTGGAACAGATGATCACGGAGAGTAGCGGGTAGCAATAGTGGCAGCAGACTCAAGGAAACACGGTAGAGTTGACAAGGACTGAAGACTGAAGCGCACAGAGGCAGCGGATAGGAATCAGTTAAACAGTCGCGATGAAACACAGACGGGTTGCAGGTTGAAGACTGTAGTGCACGGAGGCAGCGGATAGGAATCAGCTAGCAGTCACGATGATGAAACACAGACGAGTTGCAGGTTGAAGACTGTAGTGCACGGAGGCAGCGGATAGGCATCAGCTAACAGTCCCAATGATACATGGTAGAGTTGAAGTGATTAGAAGACTGTAGTGCACGGAGGCAGCGGATAGGAATCAGCTCACAGTCACGATGATACAGTAGATGGTAGAAGTGGTATGGGAACCACAGTAGCAGAAGTGGTTTGGAAACCACAGAGGTAGAAGTGGTTTGGAAACCACAGGAATCAGCAGGGCTGAATAAACAAGGAAACACAGGAACACCTTCAGAGACTCATGGGGAATGAGACTCCAAGATCAGGCAACGTGGTGTTGACCACAGGTGCTTAATATAGGGAGGTTGCCTGATCTGCCAATTAAGTTAAAGGAACATACACTGAAGGTTTGGAAAGGGCTGCGCATGCGCAGTCCCTCAGGATGGAGGACGGCCACGGTTCCTAAATGTCCGGGAAGAAGCACTCACAGTCCGGTGAGTGACACCATTGCTCAATTTCTTATTATGCACATACTTAAAGACGCAATAGCCTTCCACATGGATCTTATATTTGTGCTAATGCTGGTGGAATTGCATCACTACACAGAAAATCAATCTGTGCGCACACAGTATAATTGACCACTAGCTTATTTGCTATTTCACATTTTAGGAATAAGTGTAGTACTTTATA
Organism: Mixophyes fleayi; assembly: GCF_038048845.1. NCBI lineage: Eukaryota > Metazoa > Chordata > Amphibia > Anura > Limnodynastidae > Mixophyes > Mixophyes fleayi. Next base: position 48,486,595 of record NC_134412.1, on the reverse strand, counting down.
TTTTCATTTACTGGTGTGTAGTCATAGACCAGCAATAAATTGAAACAAATCTAGTAGCGGGAAAAAAAGGCTTAGAGCGTGGTAGGATTTTCTACAGTCAGACTTCTTAGAGTTTCCCTTCCTGAGCTCTTTTCCCATGAAGTTTTGTCGTTGAAATCATAGCAGATGTACTATACACACTTGACTTAATCTCTTTTTTTTCTGTAGAACTCATTGTCCATATAAATCACAAGGACTTTACAGTCGGGATTTCTGTTCTGCTGTGTCACAAATCCTCAGCACTCAACGTTTCAAATGTATTTATATGTATCTCTTACTTGATTCTGTCTTGGCAGACCCTTTGAGTTCTGCATGACAAGTTTACTGAATTTGCTTATATAATGCTTTTTACATTTAAAATATATCTCCTTATTGAATATTACGTTTTAAATCCCATAAAATAAGAATTAATGGTAAGAACTGCATTTATAAGAAAAAAAATTGCAGTCAATATAGAAAAATAGGGACATTTTTATGGTTTAGAATCATTTTCACTGTCAAGTTGAATGTATTGTCCATCATAACCATCATCTGGTGGATCTTCATCAGATGTTATTATTATGTATTTATATAGTGCAAGCATTTTCCACAGTGCTTTACAATTTGATGTTGATTGGGATCGGCAGGCTTTTTGGGCCCATACATGCTGCAATTTACATCCAATTGAGTGTATAGCAGCCTAATGAGTGGTGAAAATCACAGCTATCTTCTCTAAGTAGGTGATCCCATCCTCTCTTTACTGTTGACATTTCTAAGTTTTCCCAGGTAACCTAAAATGTCAGTGAATATTAGTTTCTTCTGTAGTTCATTGAATCCCTAAAGACATGTAAGAGTTTCTTTTCAAATGGACCCTTTTCTAGTTAAACTAAAGGAATGGAAGTCTCTCCTGAGGCAAAATGTGATCAAGACACAACACATCACCAAAACACCTTCCTGAGTTCCTGTTTGAGGAATGCACATAGCAGCAAGTTTCACTCTGTGAAACTCTGTGTGTACGTGAAGTTCTAAAGACATGTTATAACTCGCTTAGCAGCCCTTCCCGAAATTTACAAGCGTTCCCTGGCCTCCTCTCTGGCCTGGAGGCATCAGTATGTACATCTCTGCCCCACACCCTGGTGAGTGATGTATAAGAGCTCCTATTGTGTCCATATCTTCCACCAAATCTGCTAATAAAACAAGTGATTATGACTAACTGTAGACATATGCAGTTATTCACATTTTACACAGGAAGTTATATAGAATACTGTTCCCTAAGGAGGAATACTCGACTAAACTTTACCCACCACTGACTTTGATAGTATATTTGTTTAGGTCTCGTAGTTAACAACTTTAATGATAAAAATACTAATTTAAAAGCAAGACATCAAGGAGCTTATTTACTAAACTGCGGCAATGAGGCTAATATTCTATTACCACTTATTGCAGCAAAGGAAAATCACTTATCACCGCAATTTATCAATAAAATATCACCTTAATTAACCACATAGCCAGGCCAGTCTCGGGGAATGTGCACATGCCTGACCATGTATGCACAGTGGAACTGAAAGCCCAGGCTTGGGCATTCAGTTCCACTTAGGAAAAGATATAAAATTAGTTAAAAATAGATATAAACGATGTAAAAAATATATATTAGATTAAAAATTGTTTTAAAGAATATCCAATTGAAAACATGCTTTATTATTTAAATAAAACATCTTTGAAGTAGATTTGTTTTAATCATAACAAACAAAGGACATGGAGACGCTTTTGCCATTGGGGCCGATGATTTTTATTGTAATTCCTTCACAGACAGGGTGAAGTCTTATCTATAATTTCGCCAGAGATAGGGCTTTTCACCTTTTAATAAATAGAGCTCTTAAAGAGAGAGGCAGTATTTTGCTTCACCAACAGGCTTACAAAATATGCAGGTCTAGATTCATAAAAGACCTGTCCTAATGGTAGGCTAAATAAACAATAAAAAAAATAGATGGTATATCTGCTATAAAATTCCTGATCCTGAGAGAGTTCCAAGCAGTTAAATAATTATGTGCTGTTATACCAAACCAATGTGGGCTCCAATGTAAGCATGCTACTTATTGTTTTGTCCACAGTAAGCACAACTTGTCTGCATGATCTACCTAATGTGGGCATACTTGCCAACTTTTGTGTTCTCCCCTCTGGGAGATCCCAGAGGGGAGATCCAGTGGCAAGAGCTAAGGGAGCAATGTGATGACAGCAAAATTATGCAATTCACCGCAAATTGCGTAATTTGGACCACAGTCCCACCCACTCTACTAGGAAGTGGGTGGGTTCTGGGAGAAAGACCTGCTCTCCCGGGGGTCCAGGAGAGCTAAGTATAAATGTAGACCAATGATCCATTTAACAGCAATTTCTCAGTTCTCTTATAATCATTAGTCGTGGCATTTATAAGTTGACCACAGATCACAAATATATGAAATAAGTGTTGAATCCAGCCTAGCGCATCCGTGCAACGGCACCAAGCACCTGCTTGTAGGAAGCGATGCTACAGATCATCACCCATCCAGTTCCTGTAGCTCTGCGTATATAGTCCAAATGAGTGGTGCTATTTATCAGGTAAGAGAAAGGGAGATATGGAAGGAAGGCCCCACATAAATACCTGGAAGGCTCCAGGTAAAACTCTTTAGTTTCTCACATGGTATGTAAATCATAACTAGAACGTATTAATTATGTGATTTATCACTCCCATATAATGCTACCACACTCTAGTACAGTACTTTTGGTTTGGGTTTAAAAAGGGAGAAGCGTACTTTGAATTTGTATGTAGGAAATATAATTTAGTCCCAATGAAATAGGCTGTAGGTGAGTTGCAGCCATCTGCCAAATGCTTCCCAACACCTGCTTACATCCTGTTCATTGTGTGCTTTCTTGGTCGCATATTACGTCACCCACTTAATTCATTCTAGCTCATGTCAGCACCTACAGTGTCTTTTGTTGTAACCTGCAGAAGATCATATCGATCTTATATGCAAACCTATATAAGTATATAAAAGGGAGTAACCTATTGCTTGTGCTTTATTGTTATACCAAGCAGCAAAGTCTGTCCTGTCTGTTCTGCTGTTCCCATCCACTTCCCGCTTCTATCTTGTGCTACTGCTACTATCCCACCCCTCCCCCAAATCATCAGTTTTACCTTCAGAGGTAGAACTGGATTATCCAGTCTGCCCTTGTCTAACAATATTTAAAGCATAAATAAAACTGTGAATAATTTTTTGTATGTGATCTGTAAACATAGAGCAGAAACGCCCAAGGCTTCTCTTATAGTTTAAGACAAAATATATGTCCATATGTGTTTCATATACATTTAAATATTGTGTATATTTCCTTTAGTATATTCATAAACCATTATAGTAATTATACTTCAGTCCCACAAATGGAATAAGAATTAAAGGGAAAGTTTTAGTATGCTGGAAACAAAAAAGCAGATGCTAGATTAAGTGTTAATGAGTAAAGTTTGCTGCCGCACCCTGGGGAGGTATCACAGAATCATTTCACATTGACAAAGCTAAATGAGTCAATTAGTTTTCTTCTATCAAATTTTGTCTGTTTCAATTAACCTTTTCATTCCCTTAAACTGTGTGTTCTTAAAATCACTCTGTACTGTTACCTACTGATCAGATTGACTTTAGGGGGGAATTCAATTGGCCACGTTACTGGTAAAAGTAACGCGGCCTGCTCATTATTACCGTTATTATGGTAATAATGCGCTTAATTACCATTATTACGGTAGTTTCAATGCTGGCTTTTTGCGTGCAGCTCCCTGACCGGTTAAAATTACCGTAATAACGGTAATAGCTTAACGCTGTGCTAATTCGGGGGGAATTGAATTCCCCCCTTAGGGGCAGATTCAATTCGGTAGTTAGTCTAGGATTAACGTGGTGTTGGTAGTATTAACTTTAATACAGTAATTTTAACATGGATGTTTACTCGAGGCCCCGACAGGTGCAAGCAAAACTCAGCATTAATATTACCGTACTAACGGTAATACTGCGCACTTTTACCATACTAATGGTAATAGTGCGCAGGCCGCGTTATTCCTAGAATAACGCGGCCAAATTGAATTGGCCCCTTAGCATCTGTTTTAGAGTACGCAATTACAGCACAATGCACTATAGGACTCTTGTGAGAGAGGTGGATGGGTAATATAGCTTTACCTACATCAGTTTTACAGTGGACTCACATGTATCCCGATTTTTACAGGAAAATTTTTTCCACTCAAATTACTTAACTCACAATACTTATTTGCTAACAATTTAAACTCCTGATAAACCTAAATTAGCTGGACAAGTTGTAATAAATTCCTGTAAATGGCGTAACCATTAGGAACCTTCTTAAGAGAAAGTATGATATAGATTTTATAGTCTGACCAAATGTCTGATCACGTGTGTGCAGATATTATTTTTAAAATAAGATCTGCCATAGTTGTGTATGTAAAATGTTTGCTGACTGACAGATGAGAAAGTAGCAAAATATCAGTTAATTGTTCCTACTGAAAATTTACCTATGTTAAATGCTAACATTGCTACAATTTGGCAACATTGTTGAGTGTATTTCCTGTACTTGTGTGCACTAATATATTAGGACGCCGCACCTCGGTACATCCTAGTTTTGTCTGTTGAGACAGACTGTGTGCACAGGTGAATGTCTACATCACATTGCAGAGCACTTTTGAAGCACTAAATTATACTTGCCAACTCTTCCGGAATGCCCCGGAGACTCACGAATTCCGGGTAGGTCTCCCAGACTCCCGGGAGAGCTGACAATTCTTCCTCATCTGCCCACTTCCTAGTGAAGTGGGCAGATTTGAAGCCTCCATGATGTGATTCTCCGGGAATCGCATAATTTTGGCTTGTCCCTCTTGCTAAAATGACGTTTGCGTTATTACGTCACAGGGGACGGGCCAAAATGCCGCGATTCACTGAGCCCCGCCCCCTCACACCGACCTCTACACTGAGACTCCCGGAGGCCGATTGTTAAAGGTTGGCAACTATGCACTAAATGCCCCAAATCCAACCCTGCAGTGCTTCGCTCCACACGGAGACACATATACGCCTGTTAGTAGCCGAATCACTTGCTAATGATAATGAGGATGGTTGCCAGCAATAGCAAGCTGCTTCTGATTATCTGATTGTGAATTAATAGTGCTTCATTCATTGCTCCTTTATATATTGCATGTGTTAGTGGGCGTATTTTAGCAGAACCTATTAGCTACTGTTATTTGTACACAAGACGGAAGATTGTCTATATTGTACTACAGAGGTTTTTATATATCAAACAAACTTAACAACAAATGTGTCTATCTCCTCAGACATGGTGTGCTTAGGGGAAAAGAACGTGTTTCCACCAATCAGACACGTCATGCTGGTGTTTTCCTTTTGCTGTGCTGGTAATTTGTCTATGTAAATGAAACTTGTTATTGGATGTGTTATGTGATCTCCCTTGAAACAGTTAATCTTTGTGTTAATTGTGCAAGCTCGCCCTGCAGCTGCATTTGCTGCGTATGGTATTTAATATCAGTGTTTGTAAAGCCTGGCTCTAAGGATGAATTTATGGCGGAGTTAAACATTGGAGCTAGAAAGTGGTCAGTGGTCACCCACTCTGTTTATTTATAGGTAAGACAAATCCTTTACTTCCATACTATGGGCCTCACTTAAAGTTAGAAGCAAAGTAAAAAGAAAAAAAATGCAAATTTGCTTCTAGACAAAACATTTTTCAATGTAAGGAGTACAAATATTTTTTTTTCCATGTAGGGAAAGTACTGGCTGCTTTTACATGCAGCACATACCTTTATTTTTATGCTATTATTTAGAGTTGAGTTAAGATACACCCCCTCTCAAATCTAATTCCCCCCGCCCCCCCCCCCCCCCCTTGCAGTGCAACATGGTTTTTCCGAGGTGCAAATTTGCTCCTTTTTTTTTTTGGGCACTATATCGTTACACACTTGCACCTAACCAGACAGCAGCCACCCCATACACCTGTCCATGTTTGTGTTAATTCGTAATGTGGTGTTATGGCTTCAGAACACTATTGTTTATAATACTCTTTAATTTTCAGCCTATCTAACATTAATGATAGGACACTAATATGCACAATCATACCTTCCAACATGTCTGTCCCTGGCAGCGGGACAGTGGCCATGGTCAAGCCACAATGAAGCATGGCCTTGTCCTGGGCGGGACAGCAGGACAGAGCCACAAAATTTGGATTGTCCTGCTGAAATCGGGACAGTTGGGATGTATGCACAGTTGATACAAAGAAATGGTATTTTAATCTGATTTTTTAATATGAATGTACATTAGATCAATTTAACATAATACTGTCAATGCCTTCTTATTAAACATTGTGCTAAGTCACAGAACATTTGCAATGCACAAATGTGCTTATATGGATGTAAGAGTGTCTGATGTGTACGTGACGTAAACCTGGCACATATATTGAAATTGCAAAGCTGGATACATCTTGAGATTTGTACTCCTCAGCATGTGTAAATACACTACTTTTATGTTTATGCTTTATTGAGCGTAAATTTTTCTAACTCAGCATCTGAACCATTGTGTTTATTGAGGTATCGGCAAAAAGATTGAACTACAATAATACTTGGATAGCATACACAGACTAAAAATATTGATGACTACTAAATCTCTATTACACATTTTGAATTTGTCTAGATATTAATGGTACTAGTGTCCGTCAAGTCATTGTTTTCTCCAGTAGACTCTTGCACATCACAACCATTGGATATTATAGTACAACGGTGGACAACAGATGGCCCGCTGAGCCTTTGCCTGTGGCCCTCCAGTCAGCTGCTCCTGATTTTATTAGAATGGGGTCAGCTGACTTCTACATCAGGTGACCTCATCTATACAGTGCATGGAGGTCATGCGGCATACCCATAGAAGGAGGCAGTGCACTGTGCTCTCCTTTCTTCCTCTGTGCAGCCCCATGCACAACCTTCCAGCTATTTTACGATAATTATCACTGTTATAATGTATGAATTTATCAAACCCATGAGTGTGGTGTTAAAGCCCAATGGAATAATGATGAAGAGATTTGCCACTCATACATACCCACTCTTCTAGTATGTCTTACCCAAAATTTGGGTAGATTTCCTGAGAGACCAGAACACCTTCCCGGATCTCTCCCACTCACCTATTAGAATGGATAGGGCATGATTACAAAAACCAGGTTGATTTGCATCATAATCCTGTCCCCAATGTGTGAAAAGTGACAGTGCATGGCGGTGTTCCTGGCTATGATGAAGCAATTGTGTCATCACGTGATCACCAAGAAGCTTCTTGATTGATTGGTACTGAAGAAAGATGAACTTTTTTTTAGTGGCAGCCATAAAAAATGTGCCACATTGATTGATTTTGTAAAGGCAACATTAAGAAAACCTCCTGGAAAATGGATTCTAAAATGAAGAAAACTTGTGGGACTGCACCTTTAACTTGGGAATGTATTTTGTGCCATACACAGCAACAACAAAAGGAAGATAACAAAAGTAGCAATAATAATTTATGTGAATTCACAATGAGGTACATTGAACTGCAGCATTGCAGAGCAGTAATAAAGTAAGCTGTCTGCCATAACTGGATTCGACATCATGCAGCTAACTTTGGGCATCCCTCTGATGTGCGGTATACAAATATGGTGTCCACTATACAAATGCAGAGCTCCTCTCTGATGTCCAAATGCAGAACCCTCTCAGAAATATGTGCTACAACTGGAGAACCGCACCCTCTGATGTTCAGTACACAAATGCAGATCCTCCCTTGGATTTCCAGTGTCCAAATGCAGAGTCTTATCTGTTACTATATTACCCATTTCTGGCTAGCCTTCTACCATGACAGTGCTGGTTGATTTTGGTGAATGAACTCCATTGGCTAGTTGAGGCTTACTGAAGTTTGCAAAATATGTTTCAACATTTATTGCTCTGGTCCGGAAAGATTGTTAAAATATTTCCCTTCCCAACTGCTATAGTGGCTGCAGTGATACATTTTTACTTGGTATAGTTCTGGAAAGTAAAAATCGTCCAAATTAGTGCTGTATCCAAAAATACTGCAAATATGTAAGATTGTGAAAAATGAGGCTTATACATGCTGTACATCTAAAAGTAACCTTTTTTTAAAAGTAAAATTACAGCAGATTATTCATTGCAAACTTATTTTGTTTCTGGATGGCATTGACTGACCCTCTTAATAGCAGCAGGAAAAGTGACAACTTCTGGTTGTAAGAGGATATAGCACTAGGTAAAACAATAGAAACAGAGTACTTCCTTTAAACACAGAGTAGGTCATATATGAAGCGCAGCCGATGCGCCAATGCTTTGATTTTGCACTTCAAGGTACACAATAACCCTATGCTTTCAGGAAACTCCTCCACAATTTAGAAGTGCTGGATAATTCAAAAGAAGCATATACCATACTATACCATACTTGCCCTCATGTGACAGGGGTATGAGGGGTTGTGGATACCCCCTGCTGTCATGCCCAAAATTGTCATTCAGCCCTGCCTCAATCGTAGTGCGGAAGGATGCCTACATGTCCGGGAGGACTCCTCAAAATTCGGGAGCATTGCGGGAGAGTAAGCAAGAATGGCATATACTGCAAAACCTTGCACTTCACGTAAAAAATCCAAACGCCTACTACTGTTAAACATACTTACCTACTCTCCTGGAATGTCTAGGAGACTTAAGATTTTCAGAGTGTCCTCCTGTTCTCTCGGAAGCGCATGCAGCCTCGTGGACAGAGGCAAGATTGTTGGTGACCACGCCCCTTCCCTCACTTACTACTACTGGAGGGGAGTAAATAAAAGTTGTCAAGTAATCTTTAGCACCAATCTTTTCTATACAAATTTTTCACATAAAACAAGGGGCATTTGACAATTTTATACATTTTTGAAAAGTTTTAATACATTTCTTAGAGCGTGCCTGAAAATGCACTCCTCTGACAAACTTCAGTATGGAGGCTCAAAACAGGTTCTATTAAAATTATAGGATGAGACATGTAGAGCACAACTATTGAGCTGGTACAAAGCGTACATGCTTTTGCAGAGTGTAAATGAAGCCCCTGCACACAATTAGGAATACACATAAACACCCTGGTGCATCTACTCCATACTTTGCTAGGAACACCTTCACTCCGTCCAACTAGTCCACTCCTCTTGTACAAACCTATGCTATCTTGCCCTGTACACTGTGTGCCTCGGTGACAATCTAGGCACACTTATATATTTTACAACATTTTAAAATAGTTTCCAAGAACTCTGCTGCTGAGCTAGTGCATACTGTCTTGGTAGACCTTAAAGTACTACAATCCCCATCACGTCATGTATCCTTGGTTTCATTATAGTATGTGTTTGTTTTTGTTTTTTCTTAAATATTCCTCTTTAATAAATATCAACTTGTAAGGTCCATAAAATAAGAATACAATAGTTTTGCATTCAAGCTCTCAGAAAAAAAGGAAATTTACTGTGGAGTCAGTCCAAGGGGAAAATAGGGGCATTTATACTATAGTGACAACAATTCAAGGGACAAATTTCTAAAATCTGAGTTTGTCCCTGGAAACTAGAGACATTTGTCAAACATGTGCCTGCACAATCAGAGGCGCACCAGGGCTTGCACTGCTCCACAGGCTTTTTGTAAATGTAGAGATAACAAATATGTTGCCTCTAGAAGATATAGGCTTTCTTTTTCTATAGAGAAAATCTGTCAATGAATGTAGTGATGATGCATATACATTGCTGTATTTAGTTTAGAGAGATAGTAGAGCGTAGAGAGGGTATTTTCAGAGTTCCAGGCTTTTTGTACTTTCTGTACTTGTAGGTGATGCATTGCAGAGCTTTGTTTCATTATTTACTGTGCACGCTAACAAGTCTTTGTTCTCTCTTACAGTCAGCTTGTATATTCCAGGAACATGTTTTTAAAGTGCTCTGATCTCTTATTCTTTATGCATTGGGGTGGAATCTATCAGACATTTGTTCTTTCTTTGTACTTTAATGTGCAGTCTGACACCATGCTCTTTCTTTAATATTTAGGGATGTGGACACAACACTTTGTTGAATTTTCATAATGACCTGAACAGTATTATAAAGGAGGGGCTCAGTCTGAAGTCACATCTGGTTTATTGTCCAGCTCTCTCTAGTATAGCTATCTTATAACAGAAATCCCATGAAAAATTAGGTGTGTTTTTAACATATAAATCACTGCAGCAGGCTATAAAAAGAAGTTTGTTAATTTCCATTTTTCTTTGGTTTGCTTTTTCAGGCTGCTATTAATAATTTTTGTGGCTATCATGGCAACCACAGTCTCATCACACATGATGTAGTGAGCAGAGAGTCTTTGGAATGCACTTCCCCCCTCTCTGTCACATGACATGCTGAGAGTCTTGAGTATGTGTGTGTGACTGGCGGACATACTTGTCTGCCCTCCAGAGAGATTTTGAAAAGGAGTTAATTATTTGTAGGTATTTTATTTGTTATTTAAAGAATAAATACACTTCTGTGTGGGATTGCTGTTTTAAGATAATGTAATAAAAGTAGATAATTATTGAGTAGTTTTAGATTAGTCAGCCATACTCACATAATGCCAAGTAAAGAAAGTATTATCTTGTTGATTCCATGATTTATGCTACAGTTTTGTAGCCAAATCAAGGAATGAATTAGAATTTTAGCTCCTAATGGTAGCATCACATCAACATCTATGAATGTGGCTCCCAATCCCTCTCACACACGTTGATGACACATTATAAACTATGGGAAATGCAGCCTAAGCTGTTGAAATGATGCATGCAGTATTTTTGCACAGGAGAATCTTTTTGGCATTTTTCATGTGACAGATAAACATCATTCCTCATTGAAGGTTCATGCTAATTTAATTCTATTGATGGGCATATCTCATTTAAATTAAATTTTTTAAACAAAGTACAATGTGGTCTTTCATATAGACTTCAATAGTGATAGTGCTTTCCAGAGCTATACCATCTTTATGTATAAATTTGTGCAGGGGGGGGCTGGCAAATTTTAGCCCGTGGGGCAAGCGTCAACTTAGCAGCCTACTACAAACATTTTAAAGGAAAAATGCAGGTGACCCAACCCACCATGAGACCTGCCCGGGGGGGGGGGGGGGCGCAGATGTCCCCTTAGCCCCAAGCCCAGCCTGCCCCTGAACTTGTGAATAATGTCTAATTGTGCCTCTGCCTTTGTATAGGAGCATACTGTACTATTATTGCTTACAACTCTTATTGTGTGGCACGTTATCTATAAATTTCATCTATTGATACTAAAGTATTTTTTTCTGTTTTAATGTAGAGCTGGATAAAAAAAAAAGGATTTAAAGGGAAAGGATATTTCCATACAACTCCTGCTTGTTAGGCACCTGCCCTTTTTGTACCCTTCAGGCCGATTTAGATGGGGCAGTCCTGATTTTAGGAGACTGTCCAGCTGACCCAACAGGAGTTTTTTCCCTCTGCTGGGGCAGTAGGGAAATGTGTCCAGCTTACTGTTGAGAAGGGGGTGCTATGTCTGTAGAGTACCTGGGGGGACTTGGAACTACCCATCGTAAAACAACCAAGTCCCCTTTTCAAAGACAAACCTATTATCATTATTCTATATTTATAAAGAACTAACATATTACACCGCAATGTACGTTGACGTTATGACATGATTTTCTATCTGCAGATGTTGTGAAGTATGTAGGTATAGGAGAATAATTGATTAATTAATACTTAAGTGTCTTCATCAGGCATTCTTTGTAATTCATCAGTGAGACATTATGCATCAGTGTTATTAACTAGTTATTCTGTAACTGCCATTTTTGTATATGTATTTGGGTTGCTTGCAGCTGAATAAAACAGAGGTAATTGCTGCCTTAGAACAAAACCCACAAAAAAAATACATTTTCCTTGAGCAAGTCTTATGGCTTAGGCTAGTGCATTCTCTAATAGGCCTAAAATCAGTTCTGTAAGTTATTGTTTTTTTATAATACAAGTGATAATAATATATTTACACAATCCTGTAATACAAATAAATCTATAAAAAAAAGTGAGATCTTTTGCCATTGCTTATAGTCAGTGAGTTTTAATGTAAGGATTTCAATGTTCATTAGGAAATCTTGTGTATTATTAAGAAACTAGCTGAAGTACCTGGCGTTGCCTGGGTTAAAAATCTTAGTTATTAAGTTATCAATGTTTTGGATGCAACTGTCAAGCTTTTAAAAATAATTAGCAGCTTAACAGCTCTTCCAACACACCCATGAGGTGGCTACCCAGTGTCACTTTTGTTTTTATATTAAATGTCATCCAAATCAATCGAGTGGAAGCCCTAGAACAGGCTCCCTGGGTAAAATGTTTGCCCAGCGCACAGCAACGAGAGGTCAGCCCGGGAAGGCTCAGAAAAGGCTCCCTGGGTCAAAGTTCTGCCCAGTGTACACTAACTGGAGGTCCAACCCTAAAACCTGACCAGGATCCAACTGAATCACCTTGCGTTGGTTTCATCCCAATCGCTACAGGTAGCAAACAACCAATCACATTTTAGCTATGCTTTTCTAGAACAGTGATGGGCAACCTGATACATGTCAGGGGACGCATGGTGCAGCCCTCTAAACCTTCAAAAGGGCCCGATATTATACTTAACCTCAATAATAGGTTAAAACAATACATTTAATCAAAGAAAGAGACAAAATAAACAAATCTGACAGTAAAGCAGGAAGAAGGTGAAGGCTCAGAGGCTTGCATGCAGCCCTAGGGCTGCCTGTTGCCCATCACTGTTCTACAATGTACTAAGTAAATGATAGTTAGAATCTGATACGTGCAACACCTATACTTTTCCTTTTAAGAAGGTTTAGTAAAACTACCACTTAGTGCAGTGGTGGACAACAGGCAGTCTGCGGGCCGCCAGAGGCCTGTCGAGTCTTGACTTTTGGCCTCTAGCCAGCTACACCCAATCTCAATTATTCATCTGAAAACAGAGAATATGTAGTTTATTGCAAGACATTGATCTGTGGATTTGTATTGCTTTAATCCTGTGGAAAATTAAACTGATGCTGAATGCTCATTAATTTTTATTTACCAGGCTGCTCTGTGCACTTTCAGTCCGTCTCAGTATCAACCACCGCATTTAATTTAAAATATTCCAAATTTAAAGCTGCACTGTATTTTCCTAAGGTGACTCTTCCCTTCTTGAAGTCCTAGGGCAGTGTTGGCTAACCTGTGACACTCCATATGTTATGAAACTACAAGTCCCAGCATATCCTTCCAGCAATAAGCTGCTATATATTGGCAAAGCATGCTGGGACTTGTAGTTTCACAACACCTGGAGTGTCACAGGTCAGCCAACACTATCCTAGGGGCTGCTTCATTCAGCTGTGGGGATCTATCGGCTCTTTAATACAGAACCAGCAGAGGAGAGGTATGAGCAGGAGGAGTGTGTTTGGTATGTGCTGAGCATGTGGGGAGGCCTGAGTGGCATGTGGGGGAGTTTTGGAGTACATGTGGGATCTTACGGCTTGATTGGGTCTGAGGGCATGTGATGACATTTTGTGGCAAATGGGATGTCTGAGTGGCAAGTGAGGGGTACATTCGTTCCTTTTGAAGGTTAGAGGACCACACATACGGCCCTAGAGGTATATCAGGTTGCCCATCACTGACTAAATGTCTCTTTCTGTTGCAGACTGTCTATGTTTGATTATGTATATAAGTTTCTTTATGTGTGTTTATGGTATAAAGTGTAACTTGCACCCTCCTGTAAAATAAAGGATATTAGAAGTAACCTATGAAAATGCCTTCCACATTGTGATTCTATATGGTCACTGAACTTTAACATCCTTTAATTTAATTTAGAATCTATTTTAGTAATAGGTTTCTTTAAATGACGGAACTCTTAACTGACTCCTTTATACAGTGTGATAATAGTATTCTCCTGCTTTTCTCACCTCTCTTTTCAATTGCAATAACAGCTAATGTTTTAACACTAGTTGTTCACTCTGCTGAACTTAATTTACTTGGAAATAAAGTGGGGAAAAATAAGCAGGTTCAATATAATATATAAATCTATCTATCTATCTATCTATCTATCTGTCTATCTCATACTTACCAACTTTATGGAGTTGTCTTCCGGGAGCCTGTCGGGGAGAGGGGGGCGGGGCGCCAAAAATCGCGTCATTTTGAACCTGCCCCCTGGGACGTAATGACGCAAACGCGGCAATTTACACCGGGGGTGTGGCCAAATGCTGCGATTCAAGGAGAATCGCGACATTTTGGACCAAATTCTGCCCACTTCACTAGGAAGTGGGCAGAATTCGGGAGATTGCCATACTCTCCCGGGAGTCCGTTAGACTCTCCCAAAATGCGGGAATCTCCCAGACATTCCGGGAAAGTTGGCAAGTATTATCTATCTATATCAGTGGTCAATGTGAACTGGTATATGGTGGTATGCGATAACACCACTTCTCCTACTGCTTTTATTGTAAAACTCTAAATTCCATTCACTTATATTTTCCATACCACCACTTCTGAATTTCCACTTCGGCCACTATGGGTGGAATTCAATTCAATAGTTACAACCCTGCAGATAACAACTATGTGTGTGTATATATATTTAAATTACTATAGTGGATATGGAATTCTAGGCTGCAGAACTGTGCAATGTTGTTGCTGCTTATATGTCAATATTGAAAGTTGAAATTTGACATTTCCTTTATGTATTTTGTTACAGTTATACATAAGTTTTCTTTCTCTTTCAGGTGTTCATTCCCAAATAGTGCTTGTAAATGACACCGTTTCAGGATATGTTGGTACAGATGTTATACTTCATTGTAACTTCATCAATCCTCTACCCAGTGTCAAGATCACTCAGGTCACATGGCAAAAATCAACAAATGGAACAAAGCAAAATGTGGCTATTTTCAACCCTGCTATGGGGGTGTCTATTCTCCCTCCGTACAAAGAACGTGTGGTTTTCCAGAACCCCTCAATCCGTGATGGTACCATTCACATGAATCGTCTACAGTTAGATGATGAGGGAGCGTACATCTGTGAATTTGCTACTTTCCCTACAGGAAATCGGGAGAGTCAGCTGAATCTCACTGTACTTGGTAAGATTAATTAAACAGATACTGGCAGACAATTTTTAAATATAGTAAATAGACTTATTTCTAAAAATATGCTAAATGACCAATATACAGTTGAGGTTTCCCTAATACTGGACATTTCTCACTACATTGCAGGACAGAGCAGATCATAACTACAGTAACAACCTAATAGCTACATAGATTCCACAAAGAAAATATGAAGGGGTTATAAAGTATTCTGGAAATAAACATGTTGTTATAACTTGTTATACATCTAATGTTTTTATTGAGAAGAGGTGATAAAAAAAACAGTTCAAGGTACTTAACTACAACAAAAATAAGTGTAAAGTTATAAAGTCAAAACTAAGAAAAATTAAAGGGGTAGACAGTCATATGTTGCAGTGCCACAAGCCCAACAAGCACGAGCCCTACAAAACAAATCTGATTTGAAAAAAAATGACTGGAATATAAACAGACTTACCTGAAAACCAAAGCTGCACATTTTTCAAATCAGATTTTTTTTTTGTAGGGCTCCTGCTTGTTGGGTTTGTGGTAATCGTAAAAATGTACCCAACCCATATGTTGAACTGTCTTTATATAGTACTTATGTATCTGTAGAATAATAACAATAAGAATAATAGTAATAATTTGTTTTTGTTTTAAAGCCAAACCTATCAATCAAATAGAAAAGACTTCAAAACAACTGACTGCAAATCATATGTCAAAAGAGAAGGATGTCGTTGCTACATGTATTTCAGCCAATGGGAAACCCCCAAGCACCATAACCTGGGAGACCAAATTAAAAGGGGAGCCAGAGTCTGAAGAAGTTAAAAATGAAAATGGCACCGTGACCGTGATCAGTCGCTACAAACTTGTGCCAACTCGTGAAGCTCACAAGCAGTTGCTTACCTGTGTAATAAATTATCAGACAGAAAGAGATACAAAAAACACAACGCTTAGTGTACAATGTAAGTATAAGCTTTTTTTAAAAAAGAAAAAAGAAAAAAAAAAAAAGATGTGCACAGATTAGAGCTGTACTAGGGGTACTAGTGTTCTAGACTGTTCCAAGCAGAGTGCATGATATCCTCATTAATGGGCCTCATACTCAATATAAATGGACAAATAAGATTTTTTTTTGTAGGATACGATACTCTAGTGTCCTTCAGTTGGGTATATTTGTTAGTGTTCCTGGCTTGGTTATAGTTTGTTAATGTTAGATTTTTACACCATCCCAGGTGTGATGTAATCAACCTCGGCCACTGCTTTCATCAGTAATCCTTTTGCTCAGTCTGGGCTAATTTTTTGAGTGTGTTTAATACGGCAAATAAGCCAATGCAAATAAATATGTGAAGTTGTGATGCCTGACAAAAAAACAGCCACCATGTCCCCTAGCTGTCATGAGTTAAATACAAGTGTCATGTAGCCATTATTTTAGGAGAAAAATGGAAAATGTCAAATATATTAAGGAGTGATCCAAATCTGATAAGAGAAGTATAGAGATGTAAAGTAAAAATGCATATTAATAAGCAGAGTGAAGATATGCTCCAATGTATGTGCATAGCAAAAATAGGCATCTTTGGCCCAAACAACACTGTGTGTGGCTGCTTCATATTTTTTCAGCTGACCCCCAGTGTGTTGAGCTTATGAACGGTACCATTTGCAGTATGTAAAAAATTGCAAATCCTCCTAAATAAAAATAAAAGTGTGTGGGGGGTTCACATGTTAAAATGACACGATATGTTTAGTTCACAAAACTTCACTTACAATTAGTGCAATGTAACTTTTCCTTTAAACTAAAGTAAATGAATCCGGAATCATTCAGAAATAAAAGCAGTTTTTTTTCATGTAATTAAAAATGATTTGTGATTGCATTTTAGCAGGTAGACAAGGTGGTGATAAGTGACTGCAGTGGACATAGGTATACATGTGTGTATAATTGGAATGGTACATATAAGGGGGATATTATGTTTAATTTTAACTACATCCTCTCTTCTCTTCCATCATTTTCCATTTTTACATCATTATTTTCATCCTCTTATTTCCCTCCCTACTATATTAATTTCCTTTTGCTGACCTTCTTCCAGATAAACCCCAAGTCACAATCGAAGGTTTTGATGGGAACTGGTATGTCAAGCGTTCTGAAGTGAAGCTGACGTGCATAGCAGATGCTAACCCACCTCCATACTCATACCAGTGGCGAATGTAAGCACTCCTCTCACTTATATTACGTATATAACTGTAATAAATATTACAGATAACTTACATGTGCTGTAACTTGGACATTTGTACAGAAACTATTCATTGCATTTGAATTGATGTATTTGTTAATAAGCTCCTATCAGTTGTTGTGATACAGTTAACTGGGTATAGGAAGTTTTGAAGGTACTGTATGAAATTGTTTGCAATTGCAGTGGAGGTGCAGGTATATAGGAAATCACAATAAATCTAGTTCTGGGGCTGTAGCAATACCTAAAGGTTGAGAACTGTCCAAGGTGTTAACTGGATGCATATCACCTCTGTATACTACTGAGTGCCCATCCAGCAATCTCTTGCTGAAGACTGGAAAAAAGGGGATCTGGGTTGCTCTGCATGGGTAAGGAATCGCAGTTAAGATAGAAGCCAAGTAAGAGTTTATTGTGGCAGCAACTGACCATCAAAAACCATGTAAGTAAGATACTAGCCTTGACCAACTGCAGCAGACATACAAGGTATTATATATTGGAAAGTTTTTTTACTGGTGGCACTGAACAGCGAAGGACACTTTCCTCCAATCCCAATGTATCTAGAATTTGTATATCCCTTGCTTCCCTGACAACAAGGCAGAGAACAAGCCCAAAAATCTCCCTGCTTTTGGCAGGCTCATTTCACTCTATACCAGTGCTTCTAAATACAGGCATTTTCTCACACTTCCCTCTTTCTAACTAGGCTCAGGTTTTCCATGTGACCACTTTTGTGTATTATTAGGGGATGTCCTAGAGGCTACAGTTAACATTGCTGTACAGTTAACATTACACTTAAAGAAATAGCACTTTTTTACTGGTGAAAGGAAAAAAGCAGGACCTGGGTGGCTAGACCTGTTTCACAGGTGCCCATTGCCCACCTTTCACACCTGGGCAGGGTGCATTAAAAAACATAAAATGCACTGTATAATGTATCAATATGTTTAACTCAAGAGATGCACATAAGGCAATATTGTTGAAATCTGTAGCAATGCAACTTAACAATCTACATATTATCAAATAATTAGGGCACGCTATGAAAAACATAAAATGTGAATTTTGCACACCAATTTATATACACTGAGCATGTACTTGAAAATGATCTCAACCTTAAACTAGTCATACACATTTAAATTCTTTTGTTTCAGAACTACATTTCTATATAATCACATTAATATACAGTTGCACACACATATTAAAATCTCTCCTTTTTAACTAATTTAAAAACATTTTTAATCAGAGCTTAAAAAATGAGTAAGTGCTTCACACACATTACAATTTTGATGTGAGTAGAAATATATTTGTTGTGCATTCATAATTCAGGACGGCACATTAGGGGGTAAATGTATTAAGGAGCAATTTTTTACAACTCGCCGATATTCGGCGAGTTTGTGAGCTAAATTTAAAACAGCAATGTGTTTAAAGGCAAATCTTGCCCTGAAACACTTCTCCGTTTTAAATATAGCTGTCAAATATCGACGAGTTGCAAAAAGTGCTGTTTAATACATTTATCCCAGATGTCAATGACCATTTAATCATCACCATATATTTATATAGCGCCACTGATTCCGCAGCACTGTACAGAGAACTCATTCACATCAGTCTCTGCCCCCATTGGAGCTTACAGTCTAAATTCCCTTACACACACACACACACACACAGAGAGAGGGAGACAGAGACTAGGGTCAATTTTTGATCGCAGCCAATTAGCCTACTAGTATGTTTTTGGAGTGTGAGAAGAAACCGGAGCGTCTGGAGGAAACCCACGCAAACACAGGGAGAACATACAAACTCCACACAGTTAAGGCCATGGTCAGGAATTGAACTCATGACCCCAGTGCTGTGAGGCAGAAGTGCTAACCACTTAGCCACCGTGCTGCCCAATAAGATTGTAATACACAACTTGAATGAGCCTCAATATGACCTGGATTATCAATCAATTGGTTGGTTGTAATGTATCTGTTATAAACCATACAAGTGTCTGTCAATTCTCTAGCTATTTGATATTAAAAAAAAATAATGGGATTGAATGATTGACTTTCAAAATCTTTAGTTTTTCTCAGACAGATAAACAGAGCATTTAGCCCATACTTGCCAACTCTCCCGGAATGTCCAGGAGACTCCCGAAATCCGGGTACGTCTCCCGGGAGAGCAGGTAAATATCCCGCATACTAGAATTTACTTGCCAAAATGATGCGATTTGCGGTGAATCTCATCATTTTGGCCCTGCCCCCGTGACAAAATTTTCGCCGTGGGGTGGGGCCAAAATTACACGATTGACTGCGCCCCGCCTCCTCCCGCCCTCCAACTACGCCCCTGCCCGGGATCTCCTGGAATTCACTTGTCAAAGGTTGGCCCATCCTTAGCAAAAAATTGTATAGCAGAAAACAAAGACTTGTACTAAGATGCACAGTAAATATAAATACTTTGTCAAATATTTAATCTCAGGGTATGTTAACTTTTACATATACATTTTTAGGTTCTTGGATAGCAGTTTTGTGACCTTTTAATGTAACATTGAATTATGGGACATTGCATCCAATCTAAACATATCGGGCCTCATTAAGAGTTGGACGCAAGTCCTTCTGTTCAGCACAAAAAGCACTTTTGGCCAAAGATCCGTCTCAGTTTGCACTCCGACTGAGATGGATCTCCCCGTTGCACCTCTCTGCGCTTAGAGAGGTGGAACGGGGGAGTTAGTGGGCGAGCCTAGCAATGTAAAGGCTTGTTCATGACTTTTGAGTTGAAAGCAACCGCAAGTAGGTCTCTAGGAGACGTATCTTTTGTGGGTGCTTTCAGCTGGTGCCAGAGACTTGTATTAAAAAACAAAGTAAAAAATACTCAAATAAAAAAAAAAGAAGGTGTGCACCCCCTCCCAAACAGTATAACCGACCCTTGTGCTGTTTTTTTACTTTTTTTATTTTTTATTATTTAGTTATCTGCTTTACAGGGCGCGGTGCACGATACACTTGCGCATCGGCCCATAAGGCAGATAAAGAGGCGTGTTTGTGCAATTTGCACAGTATTCTAAGTGGCGCGGATCCTAGATCCGTGCCAAACTAAATACTGTGTAAATTATGGGATGCAATTCACACTTACGTTTTCAGTGTAAATTGCGTCAGACTCTAAATGAGGCCCTTGATTGTAATGGATCTTTTGTAAACCATGCACATGTCAATCCTTTTAAATATTTGATTTAAATAAAAAATGGATTGGAGGATTGGCTTGTAATGTGAAGAGTTTTTCAGTAACTCTATGTTCCCTCCCACTTGCACCAGAAAGAGATAGTTAGCTGTCTGATGGCTAATTAGATAATTAGATGACTGAATGAAATGTTTGTTTATGTGGGTGTCTAAGGTGACACCCCTTAGCCAATAAACTCTTGCAGTTGTACTTACTTGCGAAACATAGAACAAAGACTCATGTATAGAGAAAATTTAAGCATGATTCATTTGAAGCAATGAACTTTTTTCAAAAAAAGAGGAGAAATATAAAAGGGTGATCAGTGTTTAATATTTTTATGTTTTATTGTGTGGCTAAAATTTTGCAAAGTCTTTACGTTATTGATGGAATAAATATGGAGATAAAGGGGCCCACTGCACGGGGACCTAATGAGCTGTGGGCCCTGGTTCGCTCCTTCCCGCTTTACCGCACCGTGGCCCACAGCTTGCTAGTTCCGCCTCTGCAGTTAGCTTTACATGTGTGGTTAAACATAGACCAGGGTTTTCGGCAGTCAAGTTGAATGAATGTAACTTAACACATGTGGTCAGCACACATAGAGACACACTGGTCACACACAGAAATCCCAAATCAATTGAACATAAAAAAAACTGAAACATTAACTTGACATTATATTTGTGTAATATTGATTGCAGACCATTACCCTATATCTATATACATTAAAAACATATGAATAATATTGACTCATTAAACTTTGCAAAATGTTATAATTAGAAAGCTTGCCTAATTGGCTTGATGTGTCATCCTTTCTATAGATCTAATGGATCCCTTCCAGAGAGTGCAGAGAAGAACAACAACACGTTGTTTTTCCGAGGACCAGTCACCTACAGTCTCTCTGGAAAGTACATTTGTGAGGCCAGGAACTCCATTGGAAGCCAAACTGGTGAAGTGGAGGTTAATGTTACAGGTAAGAAAATTATCAGAGGGTCTTTTGTTTTGAAGCTCAGAGATTAATAATTAATGGAATTAGAGGAGCCCAGGAACTGCATACTGAGCAGTTTTTCCCAGGGCTCCTCTGTTTCTGTGAAAAGGGTCAAGGCTTATTCAGCTGGTTAAAAGTGTTAACCAGCATAATCGGTCTGTGAAATGTGGTTTGTCCTCACTGACCATTAGGAAGCTGCAATCTCTCTCTTTGTGGCATCCTATTGGTCCACGTGGTCACACTTCTATAACCTGTGTGAGCAGCACTGGCTTTTCTGTACTACAGCAACTCTGGAGTGGTTCCTTTAATTTTACTCATTCAAGTTTGTGTTACTGGAGAAGGATATTACAAATGGTTCATAAGTTATATATGGTCATTGAGGTAACGAGGTTATTCAAGGTAACTGTATTTTCATCTATTGTTTTTTTTCTAATATGTGTGCTTACATTTTGTTTCACAGCACAGTTTGCTAATGTTATATAAAATGGACGTAATAGAATTGTTTCTTGCAGACTGAGTCACAATAAGAGCAGGGTTGTCAATTTTAAAATATTTTGTGTTTAGCTGAAGTAGATTGTTAAACAGAGAAAGGTAATTAGGCCTACATTATGAGAGCATCCTAACGTTATAAGATTCCTATACCTGGTAATGGTAATTGCACATATGTTGTACAATAAACAATGTGGGACGTCGCCTATTTTTTATGTAAATGAGATATATAAGGACACTTCTAGTTTCAATGTCACAAACAAAAGAAAAAGGGAATGCAATATTTATTTTGTATGTCATTTATTTGGAGATGCTCATTCGATATGATATCTTATATTTTAAGTGGCTGCTTTCATAATATTTAGTATTGAATAAGATGTTTGCATGTCATGCTTTGTACCTCTAACAAAGGAAAATGCTGCATATATTGTTTGATTTGGGAACAATTCCTGTTCGAGTTCTATATTGGAATTAGCCACACACCAGCTTCAATATTTTTTTTTTATTTCAACAAAAGATTTTGCCTATTAACAAATTAGATGTGAATCCTAATTAATCTAATTTTAAGAACGTCCCTAAACATTAGCCTTATTTGTAATGTGTGCTTCTTTATACGATGACAGTGTCTCAAAGCAATCAGGATTTACACTCAGCCAAACCTGAATTCTATTAAATACTGATTCTGTTTCAGAGAACCCCGATCTAATTTATGGATTTGATTTATCCTTAGTTGTAATATAAATTAAATCTGCTTTAGGTGAAATTGTATTAACTGCGTGTTTGCTGTTTGTTGGAAAGGCTCTACTGTTAGTAAGAATATAAACAATTTTTGTTCTGTGTTTGAGTTATGTGCACTATAGAAGCTGCCAGTGTGGTTCATTCACTGTAAATGTCAGCAGATCCTCTATATAAATTTGTTATGTGCTGAAGAAATGTTCCTGCAGCAGTAGCAATGCAGGTCTGCAGTATATGTCTTTCCAAATTGTACTGCACCAATTTCCATAAGTGTGTCTGCACTTTAGCAGCTAACGTGCTGCCTACATGTCACAGCCACTCCACACCTATGAAGTTGTTGCAGTGAACAATAGAACAGGTTTCCTTTATTCTCTCTGGCTGGGAACATGTCTGTCCCAGAAAAGAAGGTGGACTATAGTAGCGCAGAGTAGAACATTTCTGCAAGCCTGCACATGTCATAAACAAAGCTCTTTGTCAAGAGGAATTGCTAGAAGCTTCCTGTCAGTGGATATACCAGCCCCTTGTAGGGAAAGTATTCCTTCATCACCTTCACTCCCCCACATACATTCTTGCTTGTGTACATAATTGACACAAAAGTACTGAAAATCTGAAATGCTGCACTGATTAAAAAAGATGCAAATCCGTTTGTAAAATACAGTTATATATACAGATTAAAACTGTAATTCATCCGACAGGTAACTATTTTATTATTCATTTATTAACTTCTGAGTTAAGAGAAGAACAGCTATGTTTTAATGCTGATATTTTAGTGACAGGCCAGCACTATAGGGGTTTACCAAACAATATTCTTTGGAGGCCTTGAGCATGCCCAGAAGTTTGTGCAGAATAATTACTGAGCTGCAGCAAGTACACACCTGGCAGCTTGCAGATGGGAGTGCAAGCCTGATCAGAACACAATAACTCAGGCATGTAAAATGTGGAACAGTCTTAAAGGGCCATTCAACCTACAATATGTTGCTGATACAGAATGAAAAGGGGTATTGTAACATTTGCAAATAAATATATATATATATATATATATATATATATATATATATATATATATATATATATATATATATATTCCAATGCCTTTCTGTATCATAAATTATATCCATCACAAAAGTTCAGTTCTCTGGGGTTCAGCATTCACAAATTTCGGTGCAATTACTCACATTACGATGAAGATATTTAGGCCTGAAAGCCAAACATACAGGTCTGTGCTCAATTTGGTCACAAATGTTGTTGTTGTGTTATATCTTCCCTTAATGTTGCAATAATTGATCATAATTAACAGGGTGGGGGGGATGTGACCACTACTAAATAGGTCCCTTAGTCTCAGAGAGGCTTTGTGCATAATCCTTCAAAAGACTTGTAAAGAATGATACTGGTAACACACGTTACAATCTGGACAAATTACATTATTGAAATCGGATTTGTCAAAATTTGGTTACAAATATTGAAGCCTATTTGCACAGATCCAAATAGCATGAAGTAATCTTATATCATCATCATCATCATTTATTTATGTACCGCCACTAATTCCGCAGCGCTGTACAGAGAAACTCACCCACATCAGTCCCTGCCCCATTGGAGCTTAGTCTGAATTCCCTAACATACACACATACACACACAGACAGACAGAGAGACAGACTAGGGTCATTTTTTTGATAGCGGCCAATTAACCTACTAGTTTGTTTCTGGATTGGGGCAGGAAACCGGAGCACCCCGGAGGAAGCCCACGCAAACACAGAATGGAATGTAAAGGAAATTGACTGTAAGTGCTGCCTTGCTGTTAAAGGGTCAGCTAACAGCCAAACAAACTAGCCAATGGGGGGGTCATTGGCCAACTCAACATTCCATCCTGACAAAGCAAATCCAATCCATTCACATTTTTAACTGTTCGGATAGGGGATGTAATGTACAATTATTAAATGTGAGGAGTTTTGAGATTATCAAGGAAAGTACAAGCAGTGGAGATTTTTTTTTTAACACTTTCTGATGCACCATAATGTCTTATGATCCAAATAATGATGGTATTGGTCTTGTGTTTGCAAACTATCAGTATGCTCTATTAAAAATAGCCTGTCACTGGCTGATGTGATGGAAACTATTCTGCCTGTCTTTTGGTCACTACAACCTTTCTAATCTCATTAATTTTAACTTCTTTTGATTTACCTGCTGCACTGTTTTTCTTCATGCTCGTTGGAAGCAAAGCTGACTATCTGCATTCTATGGAGTTTGCTGATATTTGGATATTTACAACTGTTTTTGAGTGTCTGCCTTTTGAGAGTGTTCTAACTATACTTTTCTGGGCAGCCTGCTGATCAGGACAGAAATGTTTTCTTTTTCTTCTGCATAATTGGTAACAGAATCTGTCTCTCAGCTTTCAATTAGTTGTGCTCATTCAATAATCTCCAGAATTTATATGACCCCACTACTTCCTTCCCTTCCTCCCCTGAAAACCTTAATTTTATCCTCAATTTTCCCTTTCCTGCCTCCTACACCCAAGCAGGGACGCAATGATAAAAACTTGAAAGATTGTTATAAAAAGTCCCTTATTGAGTTGCATTGATCTGATTTTTTACAAGAAAATGCACATAATTGAATTAGTTACATTTCTGGAACTCTGTTTTTATTTTGTGAAATAGATGTAGAATCATATAACCCAACTAATCATCACCAATCAACGGGAATTAAGAAAAAAATGCTATATTAGCTACTGAGGAATAAGCATTTTCTGTTAATACACAAGCTACAGAATAATTAAATATAAATTATTTGAGAAATTAAAAATCTCATACTGTAAAGTCTATTTGAAATCTTTGGAAATTATGTGCATGTACATATGTAAAATATATCATCCACATTATCACAGTATATATATATATATAAATATCACTACAATATCTTACTATGTTGGATTTAAAACAAATACCTGTTTTATATTGAATTTTAGTTAATTTTGGACCATAAAGACAAGTGCAAAAAATTGAGCAACTTGTAATTGCATTTAGACAGGGAACGAGTAATATTATGTGCAGTGGTTTATTTGGTCCAGATGACATTAGTAAATACGTGGCAGTGCCCAATACTACTGATCACATTTTGCGTCTCTGCTTATGGGTTTTAGCATGTAGCCAGAGCCTGATATTGTCCCTTTCCTTGTCTTTTCCTACCCAGAATTCCCTTTCACCCCGACTCCTACAGAGCAGACGGACAAGAGAGAATCCTCCATGTTCCCAGCTGCAATTATTGGAGGGGCAGTGGGCGGAGCATTTCTAGTGCTAGCAGTGTCGGTGATCCTGTTTGTTTTGCTTCGGAGAAGACATCACACCTTCAAGGGGGACTACAACACTAAGAAGCACGTATATGGAAATGGGTACAGTAAGGCAGGTGTGGCACAGCACCCGCCTATGGCGCAGAGTTTGCAGTACCCTGAGGATTCTGATGATGAAAAGAAACCAGGTCCAGTTGGAAGCAGCAGCTACGAAGAGGAAGAAGATGAGGAGGGTATAGATGGGCACAAAGTGGGCACAAAGTACGATGATGAATCTAAGCGTCCCTATTTTACAGTAGAAGAGGGGGATAGATGTGGCTATGGTGAGGATAGAACTCTAGGATTTCAGTATGAGCCGGAAGATCTCCCTGATAGTTTGGTGCCCCAGAATGATGGTTCCTTCATCTCAAAGAAGGAATGGTATGTGTGAGAGGGATGTGCCAAATAAACGGACATATGTGGCTGGACACATGCACATGCCCTGATCCATGAGATGGTGAAAGACCTAAGGCTGTTGGGAGCAATGATCACATGATCAGAGCTTTGTCTTGTTCCTTGATATAAAAATATAAGGTCTTTTTTATGCCTAACAACTGCAGGGTCATTGTGACCTAAAAATACTGATATCTAACTGTTACACCTCTGTAATGCTGTCATAACATGTTGCAAACCTTGCAGGCAGTTTCACGGTGTTTAAGTGTTTATGTTCATTTTCACAAGTTGACACAATAACACAGCATGCTTTTATTTACACTAACTCAAACACTTACCCATTGTGCAAAATGCACAATTACATGACATTATCAATTAATAAGGAATATGAAGACACTTTCACCAATATGCCATAGATACTCATTAGCAGAGCATACTACTGAAAAGACAGCTCACTCCCACATCCAGTAAAATTATCCTCCTGCTCCTATGCTTGAAATGCTCCATAGAAAGTCACTTGTTCATCAAATCAACCCACCTCCTAATTTCTCCAACACACGTCCACCCATCCCACACGTACATCCTCACGTGTCAACCTCCAATGTGTGAGCCCCTCCCAAGTAGAATGTAAGCTCTCACAAAGGGGGGCCTTCCTTCCTCTTGTATTTTTGACTTTTCCATTGTGTCCATCAGTGCATCCCTGTCTCTTACCACCTACAGGTTCTCTTTATTACCTTTATTATGTCTTATGCACTGTACGTTGCATTTATGCTCCAGCTTTTGGATAATTCTATGCTGGTATGCTTTCAGTGTGTCCTTCTTTTTGGCTGTTCTGCCTTCTGTATTCATTGTTATATATGTTGTACTCCCCATGATGCATCACGTATCTGGAGCCTTATAAATAAACAATGATAATAATAATAATAATAATAATAATAATATCCAAATATCCAGACCATATTATAACGGTATGAATTCACTATAAGTAATAAGACTACATATTACTAATACACAGTTTGTAAATGCACAATACAAATACAGCTTTCAAATAATTTAGGGGTAAAAACAGTTCTCTTGAACATATCAATTTCTATATCATGATATACAAATAAAACATACACTGCCTCCTTCCATTCCTTGCTCTCAAACACTGGAATTTACCCCTGGGTACGTTGTAGTTTTTATTTTTTTATTTTTTTTATTTCTTTGTGTACTTTTGAGAAGTTTTGGTACATTCCAGGGGCAAAAATAGTCTGCCTAGCCAGCTCACATCTGATCCTGCATGTTGCAGGGTGGACAATTGTAAGCGGTCAGGCTGTTTCCCAAAGGTCTGAGTTTTCTGTGCATCTTTATTTCTGGTGGGATGACTCATGTGTTAATGTACTGACATGGAACTTTGCCATTGCTCCTGTCCTCCAAGCTTACTTCCAAATAACACTGCACTTACAAAGTGGTAAACATCACCATGTACAGGACACAATTGACAGCTGTTCGGTGATTTAAAGAAAAACAAAACACTGGCTGAAAAAAATCTGCAAAAGGTGAACCATTCTCATTCATAGGGAATAATGTAATTATGTAACTAAATGTGGTCATAATGTAAAGTACGTATTATGGCGATATGGCAATACACGAAGAAAGGTAACCTGATGTAAGTATGCCTTCATCTTCCTTGACTGAGATTTTTTTATTTTTTAATATTATAGAATCTTTAAATCTGATTTTAACAGTTTGTAATTGATGCCTTTGTTTGAGTTGGCTTGTCAATATACATAAAAAAATGTAAATTTTCAGGACATCATCTTTATTGTGTTGTGCATGTGCAAAACTAAAGTTTTAGTTGCACGGTTGCAGTGGAAATAGATTGACTGAATGAACATTCCTCAGCACTTTAAATAGTATTTCAGTCAAGTACTTACATGAGGGGCAGTTTGTGATGAATATCTTGTATATATACTGATGTACACGACTGGACAGCTGGTTCAATATCCTATCCAGGAATAGTGTCTTTGGGCCAATTTTCCACTGTTCTGAGCACAGTATTTGTTTGTGCTTCACACTAACTACACATCTGTGTACTTAACTATATTCATTAACTTGTATACCATGCATAAGTGTACATTATGCAACATGGGAAATACAAATGATGTCATATTTTATGTTTATTTGTGTGTTTATGCATAATTCTGTATGTACACCAGTGGCTGCAAGAAGGCCAGATTTTGAGTACAGGTGAATAATCTAGTGACTCATATCCATATCATAACCATGTCTTTGTCATAATTTCTGACTTTATACACCTGTGCCATGGAGAATGCAGAGTGGAGCTCTAAAAAACCTGTATGGGTGAGTTAGGGTGACACGATTTGCGCTGTCATGTTTACGATAAAATCTCCAATAAGCCACAATTAAAATTTGTGGTTGGAAATTTGCAGGTCCTGTTTGTGTGATGCATTTAACGTTTCTGTTAAAATGATAGTCTTTATATATTTTTATTTATAAATACCTATAATAATAGCTTTAAATAATTTGATTAGTGAACACTACTGTGTGTAGACTACGTCCTCCATTAAAACCAGTTAAAATTAACCTGCTCAAGAAGTTGTGGGATAATTTTTGCACCTATTCCGAGGACCAGTTTGCAGCCAGTTCACGCATCTCTAATGATAATTGAAAAGTTTATCTCTAAATCCCTATTTCAAAATAAAAGAGAGATGTACACATGGTTAGTTTTCTATGCAAGCAAAGTTGGTGACTTGGAACTAACTTTAAATTTGGCTTACTCCTGTGAACAATTACTAAGCAATTACCTGTTTAAATGGAGTTATTCAGGGAACCAAGAAATTTAAATTATTACATGAAAGTTTGCAATTTATTCCTCCACAACGCTGATTAAAATTTATGAATATACAGTATCTTAATACACAGTGAGCGGTTTATACCTTTAAGTATGTTAGGTAAGTGTTTCATGCAGACAGATTGTCAAGTATAGAGCTTTATGTGAAATATTGATTTTTCCATGTTCTCTCATCATGCAGGTGAGTAAGACATATTAAGGCCAGGTCTCTTGGGCAGATGATGATACTGCAGTTTACTTCTGATGCCTTTTAATAAGAAATGGCACAATAAGAGCTGTAAGCATGGAGATTGATTGCATTACTAGACATTTCTGACAATAGGCTGTCCAAATGAGTTAAATTACCAGTTCACGTAAATACTTATACATGTAGTGCCCACATACCAGAAATTAGTTGTTACTTTTATGGATTGCAGGTTTATAAGAAAATTAGGTCATGTTACAATAATGTAGTAATTTCCCTTTATAACACACACACACACACACATATAGCCAAATAAAACAATAGACTTGTGCTGTGTTTATTAAAAATGTTTTCATCAATTAAACCACAGTTGTTAAAAAGAGTTTTAGAATAAAAAGGACAAAATCAGTGTTTCCCAACCCTAGCCCCCAGGGACTTCTGACTACTGGACTGGGGATAGGAAGCAACAGATTTAAAAATCACCAGTACGGAAATAGAGCTGGGTAACATGTCGGTAATGACTGGTCACTCTCTTATTCAGCTGTCTTTAAAGTTGTTTAGAAAATTTTAAATGGAGATGGTAAAGTTGACATCCTTAGAAAAAGGTTTTGGTTGGAACTTCCGCACAGAATAGTCAATAGATTTGAAGATAAATGAATTGATTGACGTGAGACTACTCTGTAACATTATATTCTTTACTTTTGCAACAGAGATAATTTTTCAGAGTAGAGGTGCAACCCCTCGAGGACTATACCTAAAGAAAGGAGAAATCTTTCTTAATGGGGGCCCACTGAGACTCACTAATAGTTTATCTAAAATCCTATTCTTTAGTTTTTATTTACTTAATTGCCTATTTAGTGGTTAGAACTATATATTATATATAGTGTGGAATTTCACTTCCAAATGAACTAATGTGGTTCACTACATATATACACTTTGCCACAAAGGAACAACAGATATAGAGGTTAGAGATCTATTGAAAACCCCTGCCCAAGAGAGAATCATATATTTTAGCGGTCAGGCAAGTGTGTTCAAGATAGATACATGGCAACATTGTTATTCATTTTCCTGAAAGTGAAATAGTATTATTGAAAGAAGGTGGTATTATAATTATTTATTATTGGTATAAGCAATAAAGATGGAATATTTTTTTTTTTTTGAGTGAGGAATAGAATACAATTGAGATTGTCTATTAGATATTAATATATGGACATATATTAATACAAGAGGTCCCTTGTTGTTTAATTACAACATCTTAAACACACATAATCTATTTTTTCTTTTCACATTCTTCACTATTATTTTATATTTTGCCTAGTATAGATATTAACATAGATGGTCATGTTATCTTTTATCTTTTAAATGGATATTAATAAAGAATATGATTTTAGATGAACTATTAGTGAGTCTCATTGTGCCCCCATTAAGAGATATTTCTTCTTCCTTGAGATAAAGTTGACACTGTCCAAATGGTAATGTTATTATATGGATCCAGAGAGAGAAAATATTTCAATAAAATAAACCTGAAATCATTGATCTGTAGTTTTGGGCACTGTTTACAGCACAGTGCAAGAAATTGTAATACAAAATAAATCAACTGATGCATCCAGATATGCTGGCCTATTTGAATTTTACGCTAGTTTCCAGATACTGTTTAACTTAATTACTCAGGAACAGGATGACTTTTTCTATGCAAGGTTTATTATAATAAAACATATTATATGTTAACTGTTGAAAGACCATGTAGTTATAACGTAGAAACAGCCTGTGGATAACACTACACTGTAAAATAAAACATTCTATTAACACTTTAGAGGGTAAGTGGACCCATTATTTAGCCTCATTAGTGGCAAATTAAAAAAACACATTCACTGATTTAGAAATACAGCGCAAATGATCAAATATATGATTTACACTAGAACGTAGCAAATGCTGGTTTAGCAGATCCAAATATTAATGCTCTCATATCAACCATAAATCCAGTTGTGGTTATGACCTTAATAAGACAATTTCTATACTTTACTTACAGTGTACAGTATAGTGTACTTACAACAGTGGCTTGCAATATTGTGCCAACAGTAGATGAAGCTATGCCTTTGTTTTCCATACAGTATTACAACCCAACAGTAATACCTAATTTCCCTACTGGGTGTTTGTCCCACATACTGTATATGCTGCACAGTTTTCCATCAGCAAGGTTAAAGACTGGTTTTACATTTGTAATGCTAAGGCATCCATCACATTCGCAAGAGTTTACAGTTTTATTGTTGGTGCACCATAAACTAACAATAACATTCCCAGCAGATGTATTACCAACAGCGTCACAGTTGGAGTGCACAACATGTCCCAATAAATTGTCATACTTCAAAATTATTTGTGACTTATGCATCCTCTATTACCACAAACAATCTTTATCAATATCGTATTACTTATAAAGCATATAAAAAAAAACTCTGTCCTTTGCTCCCGTTTCCCTGCACTGATGCTTTTTATGAGTATTCGTTAAATTCTAGTAGGTAAACAAATGAATTTAATACCAGCCCTGAATTGGTTATAACATGTCTGATTTTAATCATGCATACTATTTTGTATAATAATATCAGGGGAAATTATTAAGCTAGTACACAATTGACTTGTGCCCAAGAGATACATCTCTACATTTTTTGTTCATAAGTACAAAGGTTGTCTAGCTCTGGTACATTCCCTGTTTGTGTATAATACTGGTTACATAGCAAAGTGTTCAGCAATTCCTTATATGTAACTTATTATAGTGTACATGCATTCCATGTATAAATGCACACATACATTGCTTCAAAGACCATTTCTAACAGTAAGGATCTTCTCCTATCCTGTTTTTTAGGGTGAGGGGAAGAAAGAACTACTCAGCATCTTAGTGAATTTTGTGCTGTAATTTTGTAACTGTACCTTCATTTGATCTCTGAATTTTTTGTTTTACAATTAGCCTATGTGTAATGTATGTTAGGTTGTGGGTGGGGTTTCCCAATGTTGGATTTGGGGAGGATCAACATTTGGTCTTGTACAATTTAATGGATAAAACAAATGTGATGTACATTTTATAAAATAAAGATTTATAAAAATAATTTTCTCTGTTTCACAGTGTAAGCTCTATGGTAACCCTCTACTTTGTGTCTCACTGATATTGTTGTATTGATGGTGTTTTGCATTATTCTGTTTGCCCTGAAATATTTGTCTCATATTCTTTATTTACTCGCTCAATTATCAATTCTCTCTTTTGTAACACTGCACACTGTTCTTGCATCACTTATCCTCCACTATCTCCCAACATAATCTCTCTCTAGATTTCTGCTTCATTTATCACCTCAACTGAATTCAAGGATGTTGCTAAATTCTCAAAAGACCTGTTACCCAGCCCCTCACTTACGCTCCCACAAGCATATACCTGTGGTATGACATTACAACTGACTAATAAATGAAGAGATGGGTTTTTATTAAATAGCTATACTGGTGATGGTTATAATTTAGGTTATAAATCACTTAAAAATTAAGAGAAGGAACTGGTCTGAGTCTTGCTGCCAGGTTACTAGGGCCTAGCAACGTTAGGAGAATACCTGTTTTCAGTTGAGTATTTGCAGTTAATCTTTAGTGTGTCATACTGTATGAGTAGCCCTTGTTGCCGTGTCTGGTCCTAGGGGTGCATACTCTTAAAGAGTATGTAACTCTTTGTATGCTGTTTGTGTGAATCTACCTTGTGTGGGGTTTCTTTACTTTGATAGACGTTTCCAGCAACTTCTTTTCCCACACCATATCAGAGAGACAGGTGGTCCCAAACCTACAATACACAATGATGACTTCAATAATATAAAATAATCATATTTATTTTACGGGAACCCTTTCATGCTTTCTAGCTTCCTTCAAGTGAAAGGTTAATGTCACCTCGCACAACTATCAAGACAATTGTAGCAAACACAATATCACATTAAACAGCAAAATGTGACCTGGAATCTTTAGTTTACAATTTAACAATCAGCGTCTACTGGAGGTAACTGCAACTTTAAATGGCAATCCAAACTATTATTACTTCACAAATATATTATATGTATTATAGTTGTTTCTTCTCAGGCCAGGCTTTGATGGTGCACATAAATGTAAATTAAAAACGGCTTGCAAGCTTTTTAATTCCTGAACTGGAAACACTGCCAGTCCTGACACTACTTCCGCTTGTCACAATTAATACTCTGTTAGATATGATGGGACACAGTTTTACTGATGCATTGCAGGGGCAGCCAGAGCGGCCATTCCTATTAGACGTAGCTCCTGATTTTTATGTGGACTTGGGAATACACAACTGACTGACTCTTGTGTAGTTGTATGAACCTTGAAGTATTTTCCTGGATGACAGAACAAAATGGCTGACTCTTTGCGTCTGTAATGCTGGACTGTCTAACTCCTCTGCCTTACAATTCATATGCTCTAATATGAATCCATATTCTGCATTCTTTCCAGTGTAGAAAGCTGTCACTGTTCTCTGACAAACTCCTTTCTCACAGGTACAAAGAAACTATTATGGTTGTCTTCTCTTACTGTATCCTTATGACTCCTGGTAACAGGGAATATTCACTATTGCCTGACTGCTTCAGGCTGTAGACTCAGCCCGGTAGGACAGCTATATCTTCCTCCTCTGGTTTCTCCTCAGCATGCAGCCTCCATTAACTGGTTTCCATCTGGCAGTCAGCTGGCTGTCACCACGGCAACACTAATGTTTTTTTTTTAGGTGACTCTCACAGGACTCTCAGCAGGTCACATGGTCACAGCCCACAATCACAGTTGTCCATGTACTCTCAGGTTGCATAGTTTTCTCACCTTACTTAAGTGGTACCACCATTCCTGATATATACAGAGAGTGAAATAAGTATTGAACACATCAACATTTTTCTCAGCAAATATATATTTAATGTGGCTATTGTAATGAAATTTACAGCAAGTGTCAGCAACTTGCAATCCACACATACAAGGAAATCAAACCATAGATGTCCATAATTTAAGTTTTGTGTAATAATGTGAAATGACGCAGGGAAAAAGTATTGAACACCAAGACACCAGCTGAAATCTAGCAGTAATTAGAGAGCAATCCTACTAGCTGGTTTAGCCACAATTGATGGCCTATAAAAAGGTGTCTCATTAAGAAGGTGTCACACAAGAAACATCTCATGATGGGTAAAAGCAAAGAGCTCTCTCAAGACCTTCACTACCTTATTGTTGCAAAACATACTGATGGCATTGGTTACAAATGGATCTCTAAACTGCTGAACGTTCCAGTGAGCACTGTTGGGGCAATAATCTAGAAGTGGAAAAAACATAATTTCACCATAAACCGGCCACGACCAGGTGCACCTCGCAAGAATTATGACAGAAGAGTGAAAAATATTATCAGACGAGTTGTCCAAGAACCAAGGACCACTTGTAAAGAGCATCAGAAAGACCTGAAATTAGCAGGTACAACTGTTTCAAAGAAAACAACACCATGGCCTGTACGCACACTACCACCCAAGACTCCTTGACTGAAGAAAAAACATGTTGAAGTTCATTTAAAATTTGCTGCACAACATTTGGACAAGCCTGTGAAATACTGGGAGAATATAGTGTGGTCAGATGAGAGCAGAAATGGCACTGCACATCACCCCAAAAACACCATGCCAACACTGAAGTTTGGAGGTGGGATCATCATGGTGTGGGACTGTTTTTCTGTACACGGTACTGGCATACTGCATATGGTTGAAGGAAGAATGAAAAGAAAAATGTACTGAGACATTCTTGATAAAAATCTGCTGCCATCTACCAGGATGCTGAAGATGAAATGGGGGTGGACATTTCAGCAAGACAATGATCCCAAACAAGATCACCTGCATCACCACTTGGTTACATGAGGCCCGCCGGCTCCGGATCAACTTCCAGGTAAATCTTGCCTGCAGTCACCAGGGGGTGTGACTGCAAGAATGCTCCAGAGGGGGTTTTTTCCAAATAATAAACTGAGCTGATGTTTGCTTAGGCTGCAAACTACATCCAATATTTAACTCTTGAGTGTCAAATAAAATATTTGTAATATATGAATTATTGAAAAAAATAATATTACAGATTTAAATATTATTAGTTAAACAAATCTATGTGATGTTAAATACTTTTGTGTCAAAAAAGACAAAAGTATTATAGGAGTGATACCTTTATTGGCTAACCAAGAAAATTATTGTTATAGTTGCTAGCTTTAAGAGCACAGAGGCCCCTTCATCAGACAACTTTACAAAAAAGAATGACTAAGAAACAGGCACAACATTTAAGAGCTGTTACATCAATAAATTTGTACAGGGGGGACGGAATATATCATTAAGATAAGTTAAAGTAATAAAAGTGAAGTTTTCATTACGGATGGAAGTGTAAAGTCCTATGAGTTCAGAGATCTGGAGTCACTTTGCTGTGTGTTGTGAAGTGTGTCCAAGTAGTAGGTCATAAATCCAGGTGTTAGATTGAGCCCTTGTATCAATGACTGGAATGTTCTTAACAGCTTAAATTCCCAGATTTTTCTCTCCCTCTCATTTTTAAAAAAGACCTTTCAGTATTAGGACTTTTAAATCTGTCATACTGTGTTCTGGTCCAGAGAAGTGTTTACCTACGGGGGTGTCCAGACTTTTCTTTATTGTGTGTCTGTGTAGATTCATCCTGGATTGTAGTTTTTGCTTGGCCTCTCCAATATAAATTCTCACAGAACACATTGTACACTGTATCATGTTCACCACATTGGAGGATGTACATGAGAATGTGTCAGTGATTTTATAGTCCCGTTGTGTGTTGGGTATGTGGACTGATTTTGTTGGTAGGGCATGGGTGCAGGTTTTGCATTTTTTGTTTTTGCAAGGGAAGGTGCCAGTCTCTGATGGTGATGAGAGGGCACTTCTAACAAAGAGATTTCTTAAATTTAGAGGCTGTTTGTATGAATGGAGAGGTAAATCTGGAAATATTTCCTTCCGTCTATTTTCTGAAATATGGGTTGAAGGTCAGCAGCAATTTTCCCCAAGATGTTCATGTGGGAATTGTAAGTGACCTCTAGGGGCACCCTGCTGTTAACCGCCTTCTGTTTGTAATCCAGGAAGCTACTCATTGGGATCCTTGTGGATCTGTTCATCTATAACTATTGGATGGTATCCTTGTTGTAGGAATGTATTTCTCAGTGATAACAGGTGCTGTTTTCTGTCTTCACTGTCTGAACAAATCTGAATGCATCTCAGAGCTTGGCTTTAAATGATGGACTTCTTTATGTGTCCTGGGTGAAAGCTGTTCCATCTCAAATATGCTGGACGGCCTGTAGGTTTATGATAGACTGATGCTTGTATTGTATTGTTTTTTTTGTATAGGGTCAGGAAATGTATCTGAGATTGTGAGTAGTTAAGAGTGAGTCTAATGATTGGCTGAAATCTGTTAAAGTTACTTTCCATAAAAACTTAAACGAATTTCACCCAACCATTAGACTCACTCATAACTACTTAGCCGATAAAGGTATCACTCCTATAATACTTTTGTCTTTTTTGAGACGAAAGTATTTAACATCACATAGATTTTTGTGGCTAACACGGTACTGCAATAATAAATTTTAAAAATATTTTTTTTGCTACACATCTAGTTATTTAAATAAAACTGTCCTGGAAAAACAGAACATATGGGGTCCCCATGTATGAAGAACAACGTTATTAATTTAGGGATTTTTCACCAACATTTCTCAAAGTTGCAAAGTCTGCACTAAAACAAAAACAACAAATCAGACATTTGTTTTCATTGTCTGACGTCCACTAGAGAGATAGAAAATAACAATCAAATAGCATTTAATTTTTATGGTTTGAGTGCAGATTTGTACAGTGCTGCGGAATTAGTGGTTCTATATAAATAAATGATTATGATGATTTAAATCTCTAAGTGATGTTTGTAAATAACCCTCACCATCTAGCATACTTGCCAACTCTCCCGTAATGTGCAGGACATTCCTGTATTCCAACCAGGTCTACTGGACTCTCAGGACAGCAGGCCTTTCCCATGCATCTTGGGCAGGATGGGGGCCTCAATGACGCAATTTGCAGTGAATCACGTCCTTTTGCCCCCTCCCTAATAGACAAATAATGCTTTTGCATCATTGTGTCCTGGTGGCGAGGCCAAAATGATGTGATTTGCCCCCTTCCACCCTCTCACTCCCACCATGAAGGGCAACACTGCAAAGTTGGTAAGTATGCCCTTTAGTGGTACCTCCCTCACAGCAAGTTTTCTGAATTTATAGTCTGAAAAGTTTTAATTTTTGCTATAATGTTTTTGCTATAATATAATATTTTTGCTATAATATGTATTTATTATGATTACATTAAAGCAGAGTTTAAAAAATTAACTTATTTTTAATCCCTTTTTTTCGGATTCCTTTTCTTAGAGAAATTTGCCTGGTGGTGCTATTACTTTGCTTATACAAATTAAGATTTAAAGCTGTAACTTTAGGACTTTTGTTGAGTTTGAATGCAATAGTAAAAGCTAGTCTGTAAAATATAAAGACAAAAGTTACGATGGACCATGAATGCAAAAGAGTAGTATTTTACATGACCTGCAGTGTATTTCAGAGCAGTTTCTCCCTAAAATGATTGTTTAAAGAAAAACAACGACTGATTTAAAATGTATTTGTTTGAAGCCTGTACAGAAAAAACGTAAGCATTACATGGTTCAATTGCTTTGTTTTTCTTGTTCTATCTATTGTTACACCCTGTTGGTCTTTTATTCACCCAGTGACACAGCCTATTGCAGAACAATCATTTCCAAAACAAAGCTCAAAGCCAGAAGACATATTTCAGTTAAATATTGTCACTCATACATATATTTTTACCTTGTGCCTTCCTTTCTCAGGAGTACCCTCTAGCCCTTTCCCATACATATGGTAAGTTAAGGATTTTCTTGCCCCAGAGAACTAATAGGAAGAAAAAAAATAGATCCTTAAAACAGAGACACTGCTGTGTGTGCAATGTATGTCATTGCAAAATCACAAATTGCAATTTGCGAAATCACAAGTTGAGCTTTTTTCAAAGTCAAATGTATTCATATTTTATAATTCAATAAGAAATCAAAAACTATAGCTCACCCTATCAATTTGTTCTGGAAAAGTTTACACTGTTGGGTATACAGGGCAAAACTTACACTATAGGCTCCAAGTCTTTGACACCTGAACCCCCATAGCTAGCTACACCCAACATTACTGAACCCTGGTAGTCCTATCTAATATATATATATATATATATATATATAAATATATATATATATATATATATATATATCTGTGGCATCAAACATCACTGAGCATCACATATGATTATTAAGTACCACACAGAAGTGTAAAGGTAACAGGGAAATACATTTTGGATGCAAATGTTTTATAAATTGTATATAGGGGTGGATGACACCAGATGGCACACAGTTTATCAAAGGAGATGGATGGAGAGCGGATATATTTATGGAGTAATGTTTGAATAGTGTGATCAAAGACAGTTCAGTTCATTTACAAACCAAAGACTGAGGAGGTGCCTTTTATATGTATAATCTGAAGCTTACAAATAGAAACACACCCCTCTTCCAATTTTTGACATCTTCATATATGATTTTCTAAGATTTGGTTGATTCCTTGATGTTTGACAAATGCACATTTAAACAATGTGAAAAATGTACCTCTTGTTAACGCCAGCTTTTAGAACAGCCCCAAAATTAGTTACAACTGTACATTTTTTATCTCCTAAAATACTAATTGCTTAGGCCTCATTTATGACTATAATTCCACCTACTTTAAATACTATAGTTTTGAAATTATAAGTATCAACAGCCTAACCTTTTTTAAAATTGTCCTAAACAACCAGAAAAGCACATCAGTGACGTATCTACCATGGGTGCAGGGTGTGCAATGAACCCAAGTCCTTGAGTTGGGAGCCCTGTACCAGTCCTGTGAAGTGTGGGCCCACCCTGCACCCATGGGTTGGCCATTTTGACAACTTTTGTCCTTGGCTGTCTGAGCCTATCCCCGCCACTGGACTGAGAGCATTCCGAGAGTGAAGAGTTCACTGTGCAGTGCAAAAGGCTACTGGACCCAAAAGATGCAGTCATTTGGTATGCAGGTATGCGGTTTACAATGACCTGAGAATCTAAATTCAAAGGACAGTCCCAGCCTGGCACACAGGTTAGCCTTGGGATGATGGATAACACATCTATAAGACTTAGTAATAAATTCAAAGTACCTGCCTTGAGAAGGACACCAAATGTTTAGAGGCTCTACTTAAAATAGAAGTATGTTACACTATATTTAGCAATGCAGTCATCTGATTAATATAATTTACAACAAGGTACATTCATTGTCAGCACATTTGTATAATAAAAAGCCATTTTAAAAATGAACTCATCGAAAATCATTCAGATTCGCCTAAATTTTATTTGTTGCTTGTTGGCGTCTACTCTCGTGGCCGTGGGCTGGCCTCCCGGGTGTGGCATGTACCGCTGGTACAAGGGCCCGTTCCTCAAAGGCATTGCATCTTTATATTTTAACCCCACAGAATCAGTGCTTGCGAATGGCTGCTCTGCCCTCCCTATTTCAATTAACAATGACACTAGGCAGGGCTGTCCTTTGTCACCCCTACTTTTGCTCTGTTGATGGAGGTACTGGCAGCCAACATACGTAACAATCCTAACATTTCAGGTATCCCAGTCGGTTCACAGTCCCATAAACTAGCGCTTTATGCGGATGACATCCTCCTTACGGTCACAAAACCCCATGTTATGATTCTTTCTTTGTTAAATGAGATCAAAGGTTAGGGCTTCTTGTCAATTTTTAAGTTGAATTCCGACACAACTGAAGCTCTCAACAAATGAACCTGCTTCCCAGGCTCCTTTACCTGTTCCAAGCTTTACCAGTGCAGGTCCCTACTGCTACCCTCAAAGATATTCAATCAAGTATTTCCCAATCTATTTGGTCTGGGAGACGTCCACGAGTCCACCAGAAATCTCTCTTTAGACAGTCTAAAAATGGAGGCATAGATCTCCCTGTCTACATAAATATTATTTAGCTACTCACCTTACCCAGGCTGTCAGGCACATGCTGATCTACATACTAGGTTGTGGATAGCTGGAAAAAGCGGACTTATTGCACATGACATCACCTTGCGCCTTGTTCTGGCTAGACTCCAAAGACCTGCCCTCTTCACTTCTCCTGTCACCCACAATTCGAGTCTTCCTCTCTGTTTAGAAATATTGTGTCAGTACATGCAAGCTAATAAGACAATATGAAAAGAATGATTCCCATTTGGCATAATCCATTTTTTGTCCAGGTCTTTATGCAAAGGCCTTTTCTGATTGGACTAAACACAATTTTAAATTTCTTCCAGACATAATTCCTGTGGACTTTTTCCCGGATTTCTCTGAGCTTTGTGATCGCCATCTATACAATAATCAAATTAACCCACGTACCACTTATCATTCGTTTCCACTAGAATCTTTTTGTCTTCGCATGTGCTCTTCCAAAGGCCTCATATCCATGTTTTACTCACTGTTGTTACAACACAACTCACCAGCTAAACAATCTCAAGTTGGGAGATGGATATAGGTGAGTGTATGGACTCAGAGTAATGCTCTCACATTCGTGAAGCTGTCACCAAATCCTCCATATGTTCCCGGATGCCTCCTCTTTTGGTGGTATTTAATACCTTCCAAACTTAATGCAATCTATTCTTCATCCTCAGATCTTTGCTGGCGAAATTGTGGTCAATGAGACATCCTCTCCTGTGTTTGGTGGAGCTGCCCTAAAATTGAACCCTTTTTACGCTGTCAGATCTTACTCATAAGATTCGTCAGATGCGTATGCCTGCAAATCTCTCCTTTTTTTCTTCTGCCTCATCTTCCTGCAGAGACTTATAAATTGATTTGGAAACTCTCTGGCCATATTTTTACAGCCGCTAAATGCCCGATTGGCCAGAATTGTAAAAAGCTTGACCCTTCCACAATTTTAGCCTTGATTAATAACATTTGGCAGATTTACAATTTAGAACATAACACCAGCATAATACATGACCACCCCAATCAATTTTTGTCTGTTTGGCAAGCTTGGACTGACTACTTTGATATATAAATCCCTCTTCTCTTATAGTATCTAATGTAAGCACGTTTTGTAAACTCATCATGTCCCTTCATCCTTATATCCTACCCTCCTTTATTTTCTCCTTACCTCTTCCACTTTATCCCTTTACTAAAATCCTGTCATATTCCTTTCCCGTTTTCTCTTCTTTCCCTCGATCTGTTATTCTTCAGTGCACCATGGCACCGCCCTGAACTTATTTGGTTTGATACACTCAATCTTCTTAAGATCTACTGTGATGTTTTGATATATGCATATCTATATATGTGAATATAATTTTCAACAGTGTACACATCCCTCCTTCATGATCTTCCATTCTTTTATTTTGTCCCTTCCCCCTTTATTTACATGTTATTTAAAATTTCAATAAAATATTATTTAAGAAAAAAAAAATCATTAAATTCAGATAATGCTATTTAAAATTCCACACAATGGACATATTTGACATCAAATTACCATGCTGAATATAGTTTGTAGCTTGTTGCTGCAATGCATTTTCCCACTAGACACGAACTCAGGTTTCCATTTAGATACAATATGCTGCTTAATATATGTGCATTTTACTGTGTTAGAACAAATATAATCCTGCTACATCTCAATCCCACAATATATTCTGGTTTTGAATTATAACCTTTAGATTCTGATACTAGTGTGATTTGCATTCTAGCACATTCTACTTGTCAAGCACAAACTGCCTCCCGGCCACAGCAACCGATCCAAGGCTTGGACCAGCACCATTAAGGATCTGAGAACCCCTTTCTCGCTCACCACCACTATGAATGATAGAGAGAGAGAGGGTAAGATAAATGTATCATCCGTCAGTTTTGTAAGATCACAGATTTTCTGCGATTTTGCCAAAGGATTTAAAACAGCAATTACCCCAAGGACTTGGAACTCAGCAGATTACTACAGTCCATTTTAAAGAACTACTGATAACTGGATAAAATTCCTTATTGTGATGTAGTCTTTCGGCTAAATGTATCATCCATCGGTTGTGTAAAATTAACCATTTTACGGCAATTTTACCAGCGGGATATAAAAAGACAATGTTATCTAAGACAAAACCTGTGGTTTCCTTATATTTTCTTCATATCAACAGACAGATCAACCACAACATTAAAATCACTGACATGTGAGTGAATAACATTGATCATCTCGGGTGAGATATATTAGGCAGCAAGTGAACAGTCAGAAATTGAAGTTGATGTGTTGGAAGCAGGAAACGTGCAAATGTGAGGATCTGAGCTACTTTGACAAGGGCCAAATTGTGATGGCTAGTCGACTGGGTCAGAGCATCTCCAAAAACAGCTGGTCTTGTGGGGTGTTCTCAGTATGCAGTGGTTAGTACCTACCAAAAGTGGTTGAAGGGATGACAGCCAATGAACCGGAGATGGGGTCATGGGTGTCCAAGGCTTACAGAGGCACGTGGGGCGCGAAAGCTAATACAATCCCATATAGCCGCAGACCAGTTAGAGTGCCCATGCTGATCCCTGTCCAACACTGAAAGCACCTAAAATGGACATGAGTGGCAGAACTGGACTATGAAACAATGGAAGAAGGTGGCCTGGTCTGATGAATCATTATTTCTTTTACATTATATGGATGGCCGGATGCACAATGGGAAGAAGGCAAGCCGGCGGAAGTAGTGTCATGCTCCGGGCAATGTTCTGCTGGGAAACCTTGGGTCCTGGCATTCATTTGGATGTTACTTTCACACATACCCACCTACCTAAACATTGTTGCAGACCAAGTACACCCTTTCATGGCTACCGTATTTCCTGATGGCAGTGGCCTCTTTCAGCAGGATAATCCTCCCTGTCACACTGCAAAAATTGTTCTGGAATGGTATGAGGAACATAACAAAGAGTTCAATATATTAACTTGGCCTTCAAATTCCCCAGATCTCAATCCGATCAAACGTCTGTGGGGTGTGACGGAAAAACAAGTCAGAGCCACAGGACTTAAAGGATCTGCTGCTAATGTATTGGTGCCAGGTAGCACAGGAAACCTTCACAGGTCTTGTGGAGCCCGTGCCTCGATGGGTCAGAGCTGTTTTGGTGGCACTAGGTGGACCTACATAAATGGCTTAAATGTTGTGGCTGATCGGTGTATATTTTTTCATGCCATATTTTTACTCTTTTCTTTTTACATTTTATATGTCATTTATTTTGATATCAAGATTAAACATCCTTTAAACATACATGATGTGGCCACACCCCCATGAAGCATGATCATGTCCCCTTCTAGTGCTTCAGAGTGGCACGTGTAATCTCTCCCTCTGTCCCAATTCTTCATTAAGAAAATGGGAGGTTTGCATATGAACAAGGAGGGGGTGCCTGCACGTATATATTGAAGCTCACATATAGTGTAGCGGTATACAAACAACGCTGCTCACTACCACATAACCTCTTGAAATCAGGGAATTCAAATTAACTGCATTTACTCTATAAATTGAATTCTCTGATGTCAGAGCAATGATGTCAGAGAGGCAGCTCAAACTGGCACAAATGGAATTCTACACTAGCAGTTTCAAACCCTT
Organism: Mixophyes fleayi; assembly: GCF_038048845.1. Lineage (NCBI taxonomy): Eukaryota > Metazoa > Chordata > Amphibia > Anura > Limnodynastidae > Mixophyes > Mixophyes fleayi. The sequence continues at coordinate 48,442,414 of NC_134412.1, read as the reverse complement.
GATGCTGAGTGGCATTTTGAATTTTTATTTACAATGCTTTATCTGTACATATCAAAATACCTCAATGAAATGTTCCTATTGATGCAATATGCACATACAATAGTGTGAGGGGTTAGATTACTAAAAGCTTGTGCGACCCAAAAGACTCTGCAGATCTGTTAAACTCCTCCAAACATGATCAATGTTCATCCCTTCTAGCTCATTAGAATGAGAATCTTAAATATCATGTCTCGCAAAAAGTTTTAATTTGTGCTCAGAAGCACGTATTCATTATGGAACTTTCCAATCTGCTGTCTGTCTGTCCAGCTCCACTCAATATAAGAAGCACAAATGTGCTCTACTCTCAATCACTCAATCTATGCCATCTTGCAGCACTAAATTGTGCAAAAAAACAGCACGTCTTTACAAACCAAAAAAAAAAAAGCTCTGCTCCTTTGCATTTTTTTCTGAATCATAAATTACCTCTACTAGGTAAGTAATTTAAACTTGTGATATGTGTATAAATATGTAAATAAAGCTATTTTGAAAAAAAAAGGTTGCGTATTAATAGGAAACAGAGATATCCCAGTAGTACAAGATGCAGAGCACAAATTGCTTTAGCAGGTTGTAACAGGAGAGTGGTTTGGACCTTATCTATCTCAGAAGCTTTCTTCATTTGCATGTGCTGATCTTAGTGTATGCTAACCAGTATGGAACGGTATTAACCCAGTCCTAGGTACCAGTGGCGGATCCAGGGGGGGGGCGATCGCCCCCCATAGCAGGGGCTTGCTGCCGACAGCTGCACACTGTGCAGGTCCGTTCAGCAGTGACAGTGTGCTGCCCGGCTGCTCTGATTGTGTTTTAAACACAATCAGAGCAGCGGGACAGCACACTTTCACTGCTGAACGGACCTGCACATATGGTCGAAATGGTTTTTGGGATGTATCAGGAGTTTTGAAATGTGTTGCCAGTTACAACCTGTTCTTTTTAAGCATGATGCCAGAGTACTGCACGCAATCTTAGATCAAAAGTATCTTTGAAGAGGTCAAATTCCACTGGTGATGTGTCCATGCTACAATTTTTAGTTCTTTCTCTCAGAATGATGTGATAACCTTCCAAGGAAAGTTTAATCGAAGGGTCATTGATGTTTATTAGTTTTGAGCTCCAAAAATCTGGCTGCTAATGGTTAGCTGTTTAATATTTCCTGAAATATTTTCAATAGTTGAGAGGATGAATACCCCAAGTTAATGCATACTTTGGCTTTATTGTTCTGGACAAAGAAGCCTCTTGCCGTAACCGTAGGTACAATCTGTGGAAGAAAATGACTGGGAAAACAAATGTGAGAAATTCCAAAACTGAAGCTAACCTGTTTTGCAGAGAAAGTCACTTTTGTTGACCAATTTGTAAACTTCTGTAATAGGCGTCTGTGACTGGATCACGTTTTAATAACTTTTGTTAAAAATTTATTTAAAGCAAATAGCGCAGGGCACTTATTTATGTAATTGCACGTGCACTTATTTTTTTATATTTTGAGATAGGAAATCGTTATTTCTGATACCAGGGGAAGAAATTTGTCTCTTGTTTAACCTTGCTATAGGATATGACTATTTCTGATGTATATATCTGATACAATGAGCCTGTGTTTACCAAGCCTTTTGTGTATTGTGATGTGGGAAAATAGCTTGTTTTTTTTTGTTGTTGTTCTGTGGAAATGGGTATTCGGCGACTTTCTGAAGTATTCATGCCAGTCAGACCTTTTGACTTGCTAGTGGGTCTCCTGCTTCTGAAATAAGATCCAGGAAATCAAAGCAAGGGTTTTAAGAATTTCATAGCTAAGTATAAATATTAGTGGTTTTGCAATGCATGTAAATCTATGTTTATGTAAATAGACTATATCCTGATGCTAAAAATAGCATGTTTCTGAACGATATAAATGCACTGACTTGTACACTGAAATGTATCATTCTGATGTTCCATCTGACCTGACCACTGATACCTTAAATCAGTGGGACTGTCCTTGTCAGGACACTTGAGCAATAAACATCAATCTGCTTCAAAGACCTGCTTGACAACTTCTTCAATATTGCTGAAATCCTGTGACCTGCCGATTAGACCCTAAATCTAATCCATTCTCCGGCTGATTCTGAGGTTTAGACCCAAGTTTTTCCAGTACTACCGCTCTGCCTGCTACCTGCAGCTCTGGTCAGTGTGATAGGCCAGGGAGGATCCATCCACAGAAACCCGGATTCATTGTAAGAGGTGCGGAGTTACCAGCCCAAGTGTACCAGCACAGGAGTACACTAGCAGTGACAGTTACTCAGAAGGAACATGGTTCTGAGCGCCATAAAGGAGTTCAGTGGTGGCAGCATTATCAGCCCCTCCTACTGCGGCAAGAGGGCGCTTTTGAGATAACGAAAGGGAACGGTGGCAAAGTAAGCCCAGCCGGTTCCCAGCAACAACAGACAGGGTGGCATAGGCGGCCCATCCTGTCACAGCGTCATACCAGGATTTTGTACTGTAGAGGGGAAAGCATTTCCATTGCCCCCAAGAAGCCTACCCTTGCCAAACATAGAGGTATTTTTGGCCCCTTGACTAAGTGGTTTAATAGATGATATCAAGGTTATGAGTGCCAAACTAGGTATATATTTTGTTCAAGTAAATTTATTGAAGAATGGTACAGATCAAGATACAAACAAAATTTTCTTTAATACAAAACTGTAACAAGTCTTCGGGATATTTTTAAATTATATTTATAATAATAAGTGTCACGAACATGCTCCTAGCTGCCGTGACTTCGGGGTGTTTGCTGTATGAGGTCACACACGATTTCTGCCCACAGTCTCTCTCACCTATCACACAGGTTCTAGACCTACGGAATCGCCCCCAAACACAGCGCTCTCACACCCCCAGACACTTCAAGGTTCAGCCACCACCTATTGGGTACGGGCAATAGGACCCCAATATACTGTCCCACACTGGCACACAGGCTTCTAGTTCTCCACAAACTAACAAGACCCACACCAGCACACATAGGGTTAACTCTTCACACCTCCAGACTGTTACACAAATATAAATACAAGCACACACAGCTTGTTAATCAAATGTATCAACAAATCACACACTGGCATTCCAAGGGTTAACATGGTCGAGCAATCTCTCTTCTAATAGGCTAATGAATTCTTTATAGTATCAAGGACGCAACTTATTAAATTGTAGATTTAATATACAAAAAGTACAGGGCATTTAGATATAAAGAAAAATAATGAATAAACAATTAATATATATGACATAACAAGCAAAAACAGTTTAAAATAAAAAGGATTACATTCAGATTTGCACTTACATGAATTGCATTCTGGCCAAGGGGAATTGGCTAAGAAGATGGACAGCTTATCAATGTAACTTGATTTCCCCAAAAGTCTGACAGTTTTTTCCTTCAGAACACAGATTTTTAAGCAAACTCAAATGGGACGGCATTCACAGGGGCAGTGTGAATGCTAATGTGGGGGCGGAAATGTCCCCTGGGTGTCGCCTCAGGTTTGTTCAAACTATTCCTAAGTTTTGACCTGTTGGTAATTCTTCACAGATATATCTCAGAGAAATAACAACCCCCGGTCATAATCTCCCGCACGTTTAAATACCAAATATGAAGAGATTACAACAATATCCAATCTCATCCTGAAATACATGTGACTATGGTTGTTCCCTGTGTAGTTGGTATCTATGTTTTAAGACCCTTGTGTGGTTTTTGCCCCTCAGTACAGAGTGGCATCCAGATTTCCCAAAAAATGAACTATGACAACATTTTCCTTTGAAGGTCATATTTCTATATACCTGTATAGGCTTTCACATGCTGCCTACCAGGATCTCCAGCTGTGATTGGCACCACAAAGTTTATTCAAGTGTCTAAAGCGAACATCCTGGAAGATGCTAAAAGTGGCAGGCTTATCTCCTCACACTGGGATGTAGAAAGCCATCAAACACAATTCCATCAGACTCTGCGTCTTTAACTTTTACATTAACTTATCAATGGATTCATTTGATACAACCTATTTACACTGCAGTTATGAATTATCCCTTATAAATAACTGCAAGCTCTCTATGTTCACGACAATAAGCAAAAAAAAAAAAAAAAAAAAAATATATATATATATATATATATATATATATATAAAAAGGGGGAGAGCATGAGGAGGGTAAAATGATAAGTAAGGGTATGAGGTACATTACATTAGAGAGTATGAAAAGTAGAAAGAGGTATTACTTGATATGCTATGATGGAGGCCTGGGGTTTGCTCAGCAGGGGATCTTGAAAGGAAGTAGAGTTTAAGGTTGGGTTGAGGAATATTTTGATTCAAGGCTCAAGGGGTAAAGGGTGCTCTAGAGGAACTTATGTAATAAAGCAAGCGGCTCAAATCTCATAAAATTTATGTAGTGAAAGGATGTTATTTTTTCCATGCACGCGGTATGCCAAAAGTACTTCTTAATGGCTGAGAAGGAAGCAGGGTTTGATTGCTTCTGATTTTTGGCAGTTAGCCCTTTAGATGCTACCAGTAAGTCGGAAACCAGTTTTTGGCTTTGCACATTAACATCTTGGGGCGGTTTAGAGAATGGAAGGTACCATGGGTCTTATGGTATCTTTAGCTCTAGCATTAAATTGTTAATGGAGTGTACCCTGTTCCAAAATGAAATTGCATGTGGACATGTCCTCCAGATATGAAACATTGACCACCTGTGGCCACATTCTAGCAATTGGGCCTAGCTGAAGGAACATTTTGAACAGCCTGTCGGGGTATAGTATAAGAGTGAGTTTATACCCTTCTTCAGTGGAGCTTTCAGATAGCTATCCTCAAATGGAGTTTTGTCTCATAGGGCATCTGCTGAGGGAAGAGACATAATGAAATGTTTAAACTGAAATAATTAAAAAAACAGAGATGTAAATCTGCTGAATGTTATACAAAGATGCCCAATGACTCCGGGTGGCCAAACGATTCTGATATCTGCCTATCTCCATAAGAACATTGTCAGGGTGAGGGCCCAAATAAAATGTTAAATTAATAGATATGAATGTATATAATTTTCCCCTCTGACAAAAGTGTTTAGAAAATATTTGTTCAGCCAGCTCTTAGGGATTCAATCAAAGGATTGTCCATTTCATTCTGCCTTGTCCCAGGCATACAGATTATGATACACAACTGTTTATTCTCTATAATCATATCATGTTTGTTTTTCTGACTGTATTGCATATATATTTTTTGTATGTCATTTATTATATGTTCTTTTTTATTATATCCAAATGCCCTGTACCTTTGTATATTGAATCTAAAATTTAACAAGTTTTGTCCTTGATACTCTAACTAATCCATTAGCATTTTATGAAGAATATTGCTTGACCATGTTAACCCTTTGAATACTGGTCTGTGAATTGTTAATCCATTTGACTAACAAGCATAGTGTGTGCCAGCGTGTACATTTATGTAACAGAGTTTTTATATGTTAACCTATTGATTGCTGGTGTGTGCATTGCTAACCCTTGTGTAACAAGCAGCATAGTGTGTGCCAGCTGATACTTTCGTATGACAGTAGCTTGGGATTCTATTGCCCTGATTCAATAGGTGGTGACAGATAATAGGTGTATATGGATGTTAGAGCACTGTTTGGGGGTGTCTCAGCAAATTTATAACCTGTGTGATAGGTTACTGCAAGACTGAGTGCTAGAATCGTGTGTACCCCATACAGTAAACATTCTAAGTCAGGGACGCTGGGAGCGCGTTCCTGATAAACATGTTTAATTTCTATACCTAAGAACCATCTGGTTTTACAAACAGGAATAAATAGCTGATCCATCCCTTCTGAGGGAGCAGGGGGCCAGATATTTTTCTCTGAGCTAGTGCCAACTCGAGAGTGTCATCTAATAGACTGTCGCAAATTTTTTGTGAAAGCGAACCCTGGAATCCAAATTCGGGAAGAAAGAGGGAGACCCTTTTTTGGCACAATTTAATACAATTTAATATTGTCTCTCATTGTGACAATGACCCACATACAGTGCTGTAATTCATATCATTTTCCATATGCATTGGCTATTCCAGAGGTATGTTTCCTAACAGGTCATCCTTTAGAGCTATGGAAGGTTGAATCTTTCTGACACTGCTTAGAAGCATGGGACAGTTCCAATAGCCTTTAGAACTGACCCTCTCTTCAAAAGGATTGTTTTTATATATTATTGCCCTTGATGTCTGAAAACGACTTCCTGGCTGTGTAACAGGCTTGGAGATCCTGTAGGAATTCTAATTCTAAGCAATCTGCGATTTCAAGGATGGGGTAATTCACTGCCAGTTTCTTTTTTATATTTTTACCCAATAGTGCTATTAGAGCTTAGACAATTGATGGGGTGCTTGAAAAAAGTTAGCTCATCTTCTTTTTTAAGAGGAGACATGAATGCTAAACAAACAAATATTTGAGAATTAGGTTCCATAGCTCAGCAGGTCTGATCACAAGCCTCATTTCCACCACCACTCTTCCCCCATTAGGGGTGCAGTTGCTGAGCAAAATTGATACGCTTCACTTCTCTGGAAGGCTTGCAATCACACCAGCTGTTGCTAGGTGGCAAGCCTCTCCTAGAACAAAGAAAACACTACTGCCTTTGCAATATTTTACATATGATAAATGTAACTACAAAAACATTTTGTGGTTTGTGACACTTGATTGTGTGTGACATTTGCAGTTTGTAACAATTGTTCCATATATCTGACTGATGTCATTGTGGCAGAGTCCTAAATATTTGCAATTGCAAGGGATAGACAACAGCATAGCTGTGTGCTCCCAGCACTCATTGATGGCAATGCAGTTTTTTTTTAATAATATGCTGTGAAAGACATCGCAACAGATAAAAAAAATTGCTGCATGCTTTGTCAGCAAGTAGAATTGTTAGTTTCTTATGGATTTGGGCTTCCATATTTTGGAAAAGGTTCCTCAGCAATTATTACTGGATCATTGATGTGACACTAAGGTTGAATATTTGTGGTGCCTTAAGTATAGCTTTGTGGATGGATGTACATCAGGGGTCCTCAAACTTTTTAAACAGGGGGCCAGTTCACTGTCCCTCAGACCGTTGGGGGGCCGGACTATTCAATTAATAGCCCAAAACCACCCCAGCATTAAATGAAAGGTCTTGTCACCTCACCTTAAATTAAATTAATAGAGCCCACTATTAAACAGTTTCACCATCAACCAACAAATAAAATAATAGCACCGACCATTAAATAATTAGCTCCGTCCCACAGTCCATCTTTAAATTAATAGCCTACTTCCCACCCAAATTACAGTAGAGACCCCCCCAGCAATAAATTCATAGCATTTATGTTAAATATACCTATTTCCTGCAACCATCACTGCCAGTAAATAATTCATATTCATATTTACATTCACCCCAAAAAATCCCCACATTCAAATTATACCATACCCCCATACCACCCAGGATTAAGTTAAAGGTCCCATCACCCCATCCTAAATTAACATCCCCACTATTAAATTAAATTGCCCCACCATCACCCACAAAAATAAAATAACACTTACTAAATAATTAGCACCAACCTACACTCCATCATTAAAATAATTGTCTACCTCACACCCACATTATATTAAGACCCCCCCCCCACTCACTTCCCTCACACATTATAGTAAAATAGCAGCCCCCCTTTCTGTCACATAGTATAATAGTATATAAGCCCCTTCTCTCACATAGTATAATAGTAGAGAAGCCCCCCATAGTTTAAGAGCACCCCACATAGTAAAATAGCATTGCAGCCCCCCACATAGTAAAATAGTATAACAGCCTCCCACATAGCAAAATAATAGTATAACAGCCCCTCACATAGCAAAATAATAGTATAACAGCCCCCACATAAAAAAATAATAGTGTAACAGCCCCCACATAACAAAATAATAGTGTAACAGCCCCCACATAGCAAAATAATATTGTAACAGCCCCCACATAGCAAAATAATAGTGTAACAGCCCCCACATAGCAAAATAATAGTATAACAGCCTCCCACATAGCAAATTAATAGTATAACAGCCCCCCACATAGCAAAATAATAGTATAACAGCCCCCACATAGTAAAATAATAGTATAACAGCCCCCCACATAGTAAAATAATAGTGTAACAGTCCCCACATAACAAAATAATAGTGTAACAGCCCCCACACAGCAAAAGAATAGTGTAACAGCCCCCACATAACAAAATAATAGTGTAACAGCCCCCACATAGTAAAATAATAGTGTAACAGCCCCCACATAACAAAATAATAGTGTAACAGCCCCCACATAGCAAAATAATAGTGTAACAGTCCCCCACATAGCAAAATATTAGTGTAACAGCCCCCCCCTCACACTTACACTTACCTTGTTGGAGTCATGCTCTATTGAAGTCTTCTCTGCTGCATCGCCGCGCACACATGGGACAGCACCTGTCACGTGGTGCTTGTCCCATGTGGCATTCTGCTTGAACGGGACTGGAGGAGGCCAAGTATGGGAGGAGGGGAGCCCTCTGATTCTTATTTTTACAAGTTTTTTTTTTTACTCCTCGCCGCGGCACCGGCCTCGTTCTGTCCCCTCCCCCCCCCCCTCGTTGGAAAATTCCGGTCAGCGCAATGACCAATCCGCCCCTGCCCGGCGGGCCACATAAATGGCCTCCGCGGGCCGCAGTTTGAGGACCCCTGATGTACATGAACATAATTTGGCTGGACAATGAGTCGAATACATGGGTTCTAGTATAGTAATTAGAAGATAAAAGAATAGTGTCTGTCTTAATGTGGACAAAGGCATTAAAAAGTAAAAAATAAAATAAAACAAATTAATTTGCAAACTTTTATTTGCAAATTTTTTGTTGTATAAAATTTAACCAACCCTCTAATAATTTATATATAAGGTATTCCTATGTATATAAAAAAAAGTTATCGTTTGTCCCTGCCTTTTCCTTTATAATGCTCAGAATTTAAAAGTATATGTTTACATAGTTTTGGTATTGGAGATAAAGTCCTGTGCTGCAAAGAAACAAAAACCTGTGTCAAAATGTAAACATTGGTTGGAAGGAAACCCTTGAGTCCTTAAAGGGTTAAGAACTAATTACCTTATTTGAACGTTTGTCATTTTAAGGATTCACTTTTGCTGATATAGACTACTACCATTAACTATGCTCTCCGAGCAATCAATCAGTGCATGAACAGTGCATCTATTTGCACTTACACAGATAAAACTCGTCACGCAAGGTTGGATTTGCTGTAAAAATGCACAAATTCATTTGTGTGAGAGGGAAATAGAGATTCATTCAGCAATACAAGAGGCTTTATGGAACAGCAATGCTTAATAAATGTGGAACCACCTACAATAAGAGCTGTGACTATTTCCAATGACAGATGAGGGATTTTTGGGGATTTATATAGACACTCACTAAAACTGACTCATATATTAGTCATACACACTAATACTCTTCAGATATACAATAATGTAATCACACAGAAGCAAGCACAAAGGCTCATTTAGCAATTCCAAAAAGTGGACATCCACTTCTTTGCTTGGGCAAGTGTACTGAAGTGCCCCGCTATCTGCTCCTTCTAGGCCTTGGAACTGCACTGTGAAAGGATGCTGCACCTAGTACTGACGGTTTGCTGATTCATTGGAAAAAGTACATGGCAAAAAACAGAAATGTCACTTCAAAATCTAATCAACAAACATTTCAGTAGCTTTATTTTTAATAGGCTAATTTCAACTTTGACATTTTTTATGTTAAAATAAAAATACTGCTTGGTTTCACTTAATTTCTGTCTTAATTTAATCATGAGTGTGAGAGGACATCAGAGCAGTGGTAGAAGTGACGTAGAAATGTCTTTTCTATAAATGTGCAACTGCAAAGTGCTTCAATTGAAATATAAGATGAGGTCCAGACTCCCCCACCTTAGAGAATAAAAAAATTAAACTCCTTTTGTGGATAGAAATAGGCTGTGCGCTCGCCTGTATCACACCGGGAACGCGCCCCTAAATGAACTAGGAGAAAATAGTTGCCTCTGGTGTAATATCACTCAATGCGCCTTCTCCACACTCTTATCTCATTTAACCCTTTCAGTGCCATAGACGTAAGATTAACGTTGATTCCTATGCAACACTTAGGGAGCCAATAGGCACTCATCACCATATCCATCTAAGCAGCCCCAGAGTAAAACTTTGTGATTCAGGAGGCAACTGGTTTACATGTAACTATTGATCAGTCGTCCGGTTGAATTCATAGAGATGATGCACCTGGTAGCAACTGTTCCACATCACTTGCTTGCTGGATGCAGGTTCTCGAGTTATTCAGTTACAATTTCTCCAGAAATTGTAGACAGCTTGGAGCCTCCAGGATGGTAACTGGCTGGGTGAACTGGTAACGGTAGGAATGTCTCTAGACAATTTTAGACTGTCCCCCCCCCCCTCGTTGGAAAATTTTAGACTGGTAATTGTGGATTAGATATCTATGTGCAACGTATGGCTGGCTATTGGGGATAAATATCTCTGTGCACCTTATATCTGCAATTGGGTAGGGAGTATCTCTGTACAAATGTATGGCTGACAGTTAGGGGTGTTATCTCTGTGCAGTAATGATGGCTTGCACTTTGAGGTATCTATGTAATATGTGGATGGTATGATGTTTGGGGGTAACAATACAATAGATAAATGGCAATTAAAGTTCAGTATATGGATGGCAATTAGTTGGTGTTATCACTGTGCTATATATGTTTGGCAGTGTGGGTATCACAGTGCATTGCCAATGGAAATATCGCTGTTACCAACAATGGAGTTACCTCTGTACATGTTACATGGTACCTTATTTTCCTAGCCTAGAACTATAGCTATATCCCAATCTTTGGTGCATACTTGCCAACATTTTAAAATAACTTCCTTGTGGTATTGTCTGTGTATATTTACTAAATTTAGTTGCATCATTCTTATTGCATTTTAATTAAGCATATTGATTAAATTGCTTCAAATATTGGATTAATCAATATTAAAGATTTGGGACATTTCCAGAGATAACCATTTTCAGGAACAAATTTTTAAACCCTGGAACTGTTGCTGTAAATTCAGGACTATTGGTATGACTATACTGGTATATAGAAATATTTCTAGCTTAGGTATTAATGTGTTAATATTGATTCTCTAATGTATTTAAAGGCAAGCCTTGTAGGGTAGGATGATTTTGATAAGTTTCTGGGTATTATGATGATATCATGTCCTATGAAGGATCATGGTGGTCACTTCCTGAGTGTGGTGGAGGAAAATAAGAGAATAGCTGCCAGACTTACTATTTTACAGCAAAGCAAACTTTTCATGTCAGCCATAAAAAATTCCTGACAACATTTTGCCCACCAGAAAAAAAAAGAACATTAATCCCCGAGACCACTGCAAAAACATTGTAATTGCAATTTACTCATTCAACGGATATAAGGCTTATCGCAGCCATAGAAAATCGATTATTGACACAATTTATTCATTATTGATGCTCCACTGTCGGACGATACTGGCTGGGAGTGGTAAAACATAATTAACAGTTTGCTTGGTGGATAACTGCATTCCCAGTCTTGGGCTTTCAGTTCCACTCTTAAACAAAATCTTTAAAAATAGTAAAAAGAAAAAATAGACTAAATTAATTTTTAAAAACTGAACTGTCTTGATCCTTGTTAAATAGGACCCCCCCCCCCCCATTCTTTGCATGGGGAAGTTTGTGTCTTGAGACTAACAAATTTTACCGCTGACAGGGTTACCTCCAATTGATAGCAGTACTATCGCTAACGTTAACCCCTTGATAGATAGGTAGAAGACCTTGGCTGTTTATTTATTAAGTAGACTCCATTTTGTTAGTCCAGTTCAGCTTGTGGCATTCCAGTCAGAAGACATGCAGAAACATGAAAGAAAATGTATGGTGTAGAGCAAGAGGACATTTAAGTCTTAGCTGTGACCACAAACAGGCACGATTTTAAATATATTTCCAGAAAGCTTTGTCAAAATCACTACCTCTTTTGTGCTTAAGTAGATATATCTGTAAAAGCTGTTGGTGGTTATCACGAAACAGAGATGAAAAGCTGTACTGTAAAGACACATTACTTTTTACACAATACAATACAAAAATTAAATTAGGGAGTGCCTTGCTTACATTATAAATGTTGTAGTTTCCTGATACTGTATTAAACTATACTTATAACTAGGCAAAGAGAACACTCTTTTATTGCATATTTCTTTAATTTCTAGTTTTTATGGTAAAAAAAATAATTCTGGGGGTATATTTACTAAACTGCGGGTTTGAAAAAGTAGAGATGTTGCCTATAGCAACCAATCATATTCTAGCTGACATTTGGTAGGATGCACTAAATAAATCAAACCTGGAATCTGATTGGTTGCTATAGGCAACATCAACACTTTTTCAAGCCTGCAGTTTAGTAAAATATACACGTTATTCTTAACAAAATAATTACGCAGTGGTTTTCAATCTCAGTAAATCTCAGGTGGCTTTTAATCTCGGCAAAAATTACAAATTCAGAGAAATGACATTGCTTGGGGTTAGTCAATCAGTTTCCTATAACACTAAAAAAAAGGTTAGAGATATCTGCTATATATAGTATTTGTGTGACACTTTAAATAAAAATATAAGTTGGTGACTACTAACTCAGATAGTTAACTAGTCATTTCTCCTGTACAAATTGCATTAATTTACATGCTTTAAACGGTTAACATTCCATAGTGCACAATAGGAGGGTTTTACATTTCTCTGCTGAGATGCACAATCCCTCCAAAGCTCCAAGGTCAGGGGAGAGACTGTGGGGTTGGAGGCAGGGGAGTGGGTTACATCTGGTCCCAGATGTCCCCAGCTGCATCTTTTCCAGTGAATGCCAACAGCTGTTGGTACATTAAACCCTCTAAAGTACTCCTGCCAGCAAAAATAAGAGAAAAATAATAGTTTCCTCCGTCTGACCCCCTCCTCTATGTATCACAACTTCCATAACAGGGCATCTTGCTATGCACAAGAGCTTCAGAGGATTAAAGAAGGGATTTAAAGGCAAGCTTGAGAGCATTTTTTGTTTGTTTTATAAGTTCACAAATACATAATTATAAAAAAAAGCAATGAAAGCAAAGTTCAAAGCACTAACAAATGGCCTGAAATTCAGAAGGTGCCAGGGTGAGTCAACATGCATACCTCATTCAGCACAGACAAGAAGTGTATATACCAGAAACTCTAGTATTTTTAGTGCTCAGTGTGACTAATAGTATACTTTTCTAATTATATGCATTTATATACCTACTGACCTCACAAAAGTGAGAGATTAAAGAAAGGAAATGAGTTAATACATTTAAGAGAATCATAGATGCTACTTGCTAACTCTTCACCTTAAGCTAGTGACGTGGGATGAAAGATGTGGGGCAGACAATTACTAGTCTGATTCTTGTCACATCAGCCAAAATGCACCAAACAAAATTCTGAACAAACACAGTTTATTTCTTCTCCACTCATGTCCTAATACCCTAATGAATGCATGTGTATGTGTATGTATGTATGTATATATATATATATATATATATATATATATGGCATGACTTTGTAATGTATTATCTATTTCATTAAATGTTTTGATATTTTTTATCTAAGTCTGTGCTGGTCTGTTCATCTACATTGAGCATCCATGGATTTATTTTTATTTTTATGGACTGTGCACGGATTAATTGATGTGGTTTGAGTGCATTCCCTCTGACATTTTAGAATAGACAGCATCTGGGGGAAAAGGTGGCTTGCAGGCTGTGCTCCTAAAATAGCGTGTAGAGAGTGACTAGAGTGTTAGACAGGGTGAAATTTTACATAGTAAACAATAACTGTGATAATTTTTAATATTTCTGTAGCTTTTAGCTAGAATAGTTTGCTGATCGATTGGGTGTCAGTCTGTCAGAGCTCTGTTTAGAGTACTGGCTACTGTCTCTGTGTATGGTATATATAGACTTCATTCTGAACTAGTAATTCTTTCTAATTCTATTTAGTGGAGAAAAACAGGGTGCCAGGGGCACACGCAGGGGGGGGGGAGGGTATTTTGGGTCTCCAGAAACCCCTCCCTTCCGCTAAAGAAGTGCCCCTACATAGCGGCACTGTACTATATAGCAGCCGCGGCGCTGTCAAAGAAGCTTCTTTGACAGCGCCGTGGCTGCTGTATAGTACAGTGCTGCCGAAACGGAGCTGCTCTCTCGCTTTTTTTTTTTTTTGAGTGTGGGGTGCTGCCTGTGTCCCTGGGTGCTGTTCTTGTATGACTCTGAGCAACACACCCCAAAACAATTAGATTTACTTTTTTCTAGTGAAAGTATCTTGTGAGAGTCAGTTTTAGTGACATCTTTATGAAGCAGGCAAAAAACAGGGTTTGACTGTGAGCAGCATCCACCTTAAAACAAATATATTTATTTATTTTAAAACCTTTTCCCTTTTCTAGTCAAAGTAATTTCAAATTTGGTGATGAGCAGTCTCAGTGACCTCTTTATTAAACAAAAAAAACAGGTGTTGTATTTGAGTATGAGCAGCAGTGTAGCAGGATTTCTTTCTTTTAAAATCTATGTTTTTTTATATATTGTACTCAAAGTAATTTTGTCAGTGGCAGTCAGTGATATCTTTATTAATTGGACAAAAAACAGGGGGATGTGCTTGAGTGTAAGCAGCAGCGCCTCAGCACTCCCCCAAAAAACAATATATTTCTTTCTTCTAAAATCTAAGTTTTTTTCCACATTTTGTTCTCAAAGTAAGTTTGTTAGGGGCAGTTAGTAACATCTTTTTTATGCACACAAATCCGATACTGCATCCAGGCGATGGTGTGTTCCCCAACAGGCTGTTGACAGCGACTGCTTGTAGTACCCTCAAAAGATCCCGATGAATGAACCTGACGGCCACCTATAATGACGTCTATTTCAAGAGCGACTGCATTAATGTTGGTGTTAACACGTTAATTTAAGGAGGCGCCAGCTCTACAATTTGCTTTACAAAGGCTTGTACATCATGTTTATTCATCTGGATCTTTTCAAGTGTGTACTACAATCATTCGCTGTCAACAGTCGGTGTGTTCCTGCCTGGATGCAGTATCGGATTTGTGTGCATCGGAATAAGGTACCCAACCCTTGTTGTGGGCTTTGTAGGTAAGGGTGAGTCATTTGAATTTGATTCTGGAGGACACAGGGAGTCAGTGTAGGGATTTTGCAAAGTGGTGCAGCATGTGAACCATGTAACCCAGAGAACATAGGAACATGCATTGCCGGTGACCCATCTTCAAGCATCACAAGCTCTAGAGTCTCACCCTCACCTTTTCTTTCTAAGCGCAGATTCAAGGCTCCCTGAGTGATATCGGTAACCTTCTGATTATTCTAGGAACCCCCCTTTTCCCCCACAATTCTCATCTCTTTATCCCACTCTTTGTTATTCTGGAGATATCTTTTCCTTCTCTTTTCTTTTCATTCCTTCTTTCTTCTTCATATTGACATCATAAAGTATAATTGATTGCCTCATTAAGTCATGATGTAATTTACTTTTTCATTTTGTCAACTTTTGTCTGTATTTATTATACAGTTGTTATTGATGTCTTTAAAATGTAATAAAGAAAAATTATATAACAAAATGATCAATCCACCTGATGTTATCTCAACCCATCATCATCGTCTTGGTGAGAGTGAATAACAAACTGTGACCTGTACCAGCAATGCCATGCCTTGTGGTACTTGTGCATCGCCTTTCTACTTTGATACATGAATCATTCATGCTTCCATATCTCATTGACCAGAGTGGTCCAATTGCTAACACTGGGCGGCTCAGATACCATCCAACCGATGGCAAGTATCACCCTGGCCAGCGAAGAGCTACTTATTAAATTTCTCTTCTAACGTAATGCCAAAGCGACAAATCTTGTGGCTACAGGCAGTGTAGAGGAGATGCGACCCCATATCCTGCTTCAAAAGGATTGAATGACAGGGCACGTTCTCAACAGGTGCCAAAATGTGCCCAGGGCATCACCGCATTTGGGGCACTCAGAGGTGGAGCGTCTTCCCATTTTGTATAAATGGGTCGGTCACTACAACAGGTTGGTACACCCTATGGAACACATAGAAATGGACCTGTTGGAACCGCAGATATGAGGTGGCATCTCTCTACCCACTATCATCACACTCCATTCCTCATCTGAAAGTACACCCAAGACAGTTTTTCCAGCTGTTCTTTTATTAATATTATTATTAATATTTATTTATAAGGCGCTACAAGGCATCCGCAGCGCCGTACAGAGACAAACAAAATCACAATACAATGGGAGACAGCACAGTACAGTAAACACAGCAACTCAGTACGCTCAATGCACAGCTAGAGAGGGCGGGGAAGGGGGAGGGAGGATCCGAAAATGACGGGGCCCAAGAAGGGGGGCGCGGAAGACAGGGAGACCCCCAGGGGGGAGGAGGGAGCGAAAGTGGATGTGGGGTGGAGGACCTTTGAGGAGGAGGGCTAAGTAGCTGGAGAGCAGAGTTAGAAGTGGTGGAAACAGGAGGAGAGATGGCCCTGCTCAGAGGAGCGTACAATCTAAGGGGAGGGGTGGACAGACAGAGAGACGCAGGGGAGAGAGGGAGAGTAGGGGGACAGAGGCAGAAGATAAGGTAGGAAGTTAAGTGGGAGACAGAAAGGCTTTAAGAAAAAGGTGGGTTTTTAGGGCCCGTTTGAAGCTGGACAGATTAGGGGAAGTTCTGATGGAGGGAGGGAGCTTGTTCCAGTGGAGGGGGGCAGCGCGGGCGAAGTCTTGGATACGCGCGTGGGAGGAGGTTATAAGGGGGGAAGAGAGGCGACGGTCAGAGGCAGAACGGAGAGGGCGGGATGGAGCATGAATAGAGAGGAGGGTGGAGATGTAGGGTGCAGTGGAGTTGGCGAGGGCCTTGTAGGTGAGTGTGAGGAGCTTAAAGAGGATTCTGAAGGGGAATGGGAGCCAGTGAAGGGCTAGGTAGAGGGGGGAGACAAAAGAGGAGCGGCGAGAGAGGAAAATAAGCCTAGCTGCAGCGTTAAGGACGGATCGAAGGGGATCGAGATGAGAGTGGGGGAGGCCAGTGAGGAGGAGGTTACAGTAGTCCAGGCGGGAGATGATCAGAGAGTGGATAAGGCATTTGGTGGCATCTTGGGAGAGGAAGGGCCGGATGCGAGCGATGTTGCGCAGCTGGAAGCGGCAGGATTTAGCAAGAGAGAGGATGTGGGGGCCAAAGGAGAGAGAGGAATCGAGGATGACACCAAGGCAGCGAAGTTGGGGGACAGGGGAGATAGAGGTGTTGTCGACAGTGATGGAGAGGTCAGAAGGGGATGGGGTATGAGAGGGAGGAAAAACTATGAGCTCAGTTTTGGCAAGGTTAAGTTTGAGGAATCGAGAGGACATCCAGGAGGAGATGGCAGAGAGGCAGGCGGACACCCTAGAGAGGAGGGAGGGAGAGAGATCAGGAGAGGAGAGGTATAGTTGAGTGTCGTCAGCGTAAAGGTGGTAGCTGAAGCCGAAGGAGCTGATGAGTTCACCCAGGGAGGAGGTGTATAGAGAGAAGAGTAAGGGTCCCAGAACAGAGCCCTTAGGGACCCCGACTGGAAGGGTGGATGGGGGGGAGAGAGACCCAGAGGTGGTGACAGAGAAGGAACGGTGAGTAAGGTAAGAGGTGAACCAGGACAGGACTGGGCCGGAGAGGGCGAAAGACTGGAGGGTGTGAAGGAGGAGGGGGTGGTCAACGGTGTCAAAGGCTGCAGAGAGGTCAAGGAGGATGAGAAGGGAGAAGTGGCCCTTGGCTTTTGCAGAGAGGAGGTCATTGGTGACTTTAGCCAGGGCAGTTTCAGTGGAGTGGAGGGGGCGGAAACCAGACTGGAGAGGATCAAGGAGGGAGTATTCAGAAAGGTAGGAGGTGAGACGGCTGCAGACGAGCCTCTCAAGAATTTTGGAGGCAAAAGGGAGAAGAGATATGGGGCGATAGTTCGAGAGAGAAGTGGGGTCGAGATTAGGTTTCTTAAGAATGGGGGATACGAGAGCATGTTTGAAGGAGGAGGGGAAGATGCCAGTGGAGAGGGAGAGATTAAAGAGGTGAGCGAGGTGGGAGCAGGTGGTGGGGGAAAGGGAGCGAAGAAGGTGGGAGGGGATGGGATCCAGGGGGCAGGTAGTGGGGGGGGAGGATAAAATGAGAGAGTGGACTTCCTCGCCGGTGGTGGGACGGAAGGAGTGGAGGGGAAGGTGGTTGGGGGGGGAGGACAGAAGAGTGGGAGGGGTGGAAGAGAGAGTGGAGGAGGAGATTTCAAGTCGGATGGCCTCGATTTTAGAGGAGAAGAAGGAGGCGAAATCAGAGGCAGTCAGGGAGGAGGGGGTGGGGGGGAGGGGAGGGGGCCAGGAGAGTGCTGAAGGTGGCAAAGAGGCGGCGGGGGTTAGAGGACTGGGAAGAGATGAGGGATTTAAAGAAAGATTGTTTAGCGAGTGAGAGGGCAGAGCTGTAGGATGAAAGGATGAATTTAAAGTGGAGGAAGTCAGCCAGGGAGCGGGATTTTCTCCAGTGACGTTCGGCGGAACGGGAGCATTTTTGGAGGAAGCGGGTAAATTTGGAGTGCCAGGGTTGGGGTTTGGAGCAGCGGGGGTGGACGGAGTGGGCAGGGGCGACCGCGTCCAGAGCGGAGGTGAGGGTGTGATTGTAGAGGGAGACCGCCTGGTTGGGGCAGGCCTGGGAGGAAAGGGGAGAAAGGAGGGTTTCGAGAGAGGAGGACAGAGAGGCAGGGTCAAGAGCATCGAGGTTGCGTATGGACAGAGTAGGTTTGGGCAGGGGGAGGGGAGCAGGAGAAGAGGAGAGAGAGGAGAGGAGATGGTGGTCGGATAGAGGAAAGGGAGAGATGGAGAAGTCGGAGAGATTACATAGGTAGGAGAAGACAAGATCAAGGGAGTGACCAAGGCAGTGGGTAGAGGAGGAGGTCCATTGGGTGAGACCAAGGGAGGAAGAGAGGGTGAGCAGTTTGCTGGAAGCAGAGTAGGTGGGGTTGTCGATGGGGATATTAAAGTCGCCGAGAATGATCGAGGGGAGATCGGAGGAGAGGTAGTGAGGAAGCCAGCTAGCAAAGTTGTCAAGGAAGAGGGAGGTGGGGCCAGGGGGGCGGTAGATGACAGTGACGCGGAGATGGATGGGGTAGAAGAGGCGGATGGAGTGAGCTTCAAAAGAGGAGAAGGAGAGGGAGGGTTCAGGGGGAATGACACGAAAAGTACAGGTGGAGGAGAGGAGGAGGCCAACTCCACCGCCAGGGCGGGCACCAGGCCTGGCGGAGTGGGTGAAGGAGAGGCCACCATAGGAGAGGGCAGCGGGGGAAGTAGTATCAGAATCGGAGAGCCAGGTTTCAGTAACGGCAAGAAGGTTAAAGGAGTTGGATAGAAAGAGGTCGTGGATAGCAGTCAGCTTGTTGCGGACGGATCTGGCATTCCAGAGGGCACAGAAGAAAGGGGGAGGGGAGAGGGGGAAAATGGGGATGAGGTTAGCAAGATGAGCAGCGCGCGGGGGATGGTGGGGAGGAACGGGAGAGGTAGGGCGGGGGGAGAGTATGGGTATGGAGTGAGAGCGGGGAGGCATAGTAGGGAGAGAGAGTAACAGAACAGTGAGATAGTGGGGACAGTGAAAAACAGGTAAGAACAAAGGCAGGAAGACAATGAAAAGGTGGAAGATAATAACGAATTAGGGCGTGGAGGGCATGGAACAACAGTACAGTGAGATAATAAGGACAATGAAGACAGGTAAGAATGATAGCAGAACAGTAAGATAATAAGGACAGCGGATAACAGGTAAGAATAAGCAGGGAGACAATAGCAAGATGGAGGACAATAACCAATTAGGGCGTGGAAGGCAAAGAATAATAGAAGGAGAGGTAATAAGGACAATGGAAATAGGCAAGAATAATAACAGGTAAAACTAGTTGCTGGTAAATATAAAATCAGGAAAAACAAGATAAAGGCATATAAATAGTAGAATAATAACAGGTAAAAAAGTAGAAACTTGTAAATGTACAATC
Organism: Mixophyes fleayi; assembly: GCF_038048845.1. Classification (NCBI taxonomy): domain Eukaryota; kingdom Metazoa; phylum Chordata; class Amphibia; order Anura; family Limnodynastidae; genus Mixophyes; species Mixophyes fleayi. The sequence continues at coordinate 48,422,348 of NC_134412.1, read as the reverse complement.
AGGAAAAACAAAATAATGGCATATAAAATAATGTTTTATATGCAGTTGATGTAGTTAAGCCAGGGATTCAGCAGGAGAAGGGTTAACTGACAAGCCGGGTCGGTACACAGTAGATCAGTTGCTGCAGATAAGCCAGGGATTCAGCAGGAGAAGGGTTAATTGACAAGCCGGGTCGGTACACAGTAGATCAGTTGCTGCAGATAAGCCAGGGATTCAGCAGGAGAAGGGTTAATTGACAAGCCGGGTCGGTACACAGTAGATCAGTTGATGTAGATAAGCCAGGGATTCAGCAGGAGAAGGGTTAATTGACAAGCCGGGTCGGTACACAGTAGATCAGTTGGTGCAGATAAGCCAGGGATTCAGCAGAAGAAGGGTTAACTGACAAGCCGGGTCGGTACACAGTAGATCAGTTGATGCAGATAAGCCAGGGATTCAGCAGGAGAAGGGTTAATTGACAAGCCGGGTCGGTACACAGTAGATCAGTTGATGCAGATAAGCCAGGGATTCAGCAGGAGAAGGGTTAATTGACAAGCCGGGTCGGTACACAGTAGATCAGTTGGTGCAGATAAGCCAGGGATTCAGCAGGAGAAGGGTTAATTGACAAGCCGGGTCGGTACACAGTAGATCAGTTGATACAGATAAGCCAGGGACTCAGCAGGAGAAGGGTTAATTGACAAGCCGGGTCGGTACACAGTAGATCAGTTGATGTAGATAAGCCAGGGATTCAGCAGGAGAAGGGTTAACTGAAAAGCCGGGTCGGTACACAGTAGATCAGTTGATGCAGATAAGCCAGGGATTCAGCAGGAGAAGGGTTAATTGACAAGCCGGGTCGGTACACAGTAGATCAGTTGGTGCAGATAAGCCAGGGACTCAGCAGGAGAAGGGTTAATTGATAAGCCGGGTCGGTACACAGTAGATCAGTTGATGTAGATAAGCCAGGGATTCAGCAGGAGAAGGGTTAACTGACAAGCCGGGTCGGTATACAATAGATCAGTTGGTGCAGATAAGCCAGGGATTCAGCAGGAGAAGGGTTAATTGACAAGCCGGGTCGATACACAGTAGATCAGTTGGTGCAGATAAGCCAGGGATTCAGCAGGAGAAGGGTTAATTGACAAGCCGGGTCGGTACACAGTAGATCAGTTGATTCTTAAGGTGGTCCAGCCCACCTGGAGACACCTGAGGTAGCATCAGAGCATATACCACAGATATAGACTTACAAGTTCCAACAGTTCATAATTTTCATAGTTCATAGTTCATTTTTAACAGGAGAGTCCTGAATCTGAGGTATGCCCCTTCCAAATTGAGCTCCAGGGCGTGTCATAGTTGCAAATAGCGGAAGAATAGAGAGTTGGGCAACGAGAAGGTAAATTGTATTTGTTCAAATGACCGTAAATGATTATCCACATATACCTGACCAATGGTATGTATGCCCTTCTCCACTCCACAGTATCGTCCAGTGTAACCAGTCCCCCTCAAACCAGAGTTAAACCAAAGAGGAATAGCAGGATACTGCCCCTCAACCCCCAAGAGGTCATTTGTCACTGACCAAACTGTGAATGCCTGTCATATTATAGGGGCCTCCTCACAAGGCTTATAGGCTATAGGTATATAGGCCTATATGCTGTAGGTCAGCAAAACCTACAGTGGTCCAAGGGAGAGGTCCGTCTGCTCGCCCCAAAAAATGTCTGAGGAGGTGTCTGGGGGGTCTAGCAGCCAGAATACCGAGTGAGTAAACTGAGAGGCCAGATAATAAATCCTTAGATTAAACAGGGCTTACCCTCCCATATTTTTGGTCCTGCACCGTGTAGTAAATCGAACCTTCACTCTCTTGCCACCCCAGTACAGGGAAATCAAGTATTTATTAATGTTTCGATGCACCTGCATTGGTAAATACACAGGGGAATGCTGGAGAGTGTAAAGGCAGTTTGACTGAATAACTATTTTGATTAAATTAATCCTACCAGTAACTGTAGGAGTGAGCTTTGCCATTATTGGCACTTGCGGTTTAAATATTCAGTAACCAGATCAATATTAAATGCGACATAGTCAGATACATTAGTCGTCACCTAGATTCCCAAATATTTGAACTTTGTCATCCACATCAGTGAATATCAGGAGATAGCATTAGGTGGAATTTGCCAACCTAATGGGAAAACCACTAATATGCTCCAATTTATCTTAAGGTCCGAGAAGCTCCTGAAGCCATAAACCACCTCAAGGAGTCAATTCAAAGGCCCTTTAGAGCCTTCCAGGAAAATCAGCATATCATCTGCATACAATGCTATGCTGTCAATGACCTTGCCCATTCTGATGCAATTAATGTCAGCATAAGAACGTAGAAGATGGGCCAGGAGTTCTATTGCTAGCGCAAATAGGGCAGGGGATAAGAGGAATCCCTGGCGAGTTCCCCAACCCAAACCAAAATGGGGCTGTTGTAAATCCATTGACACAGATTCTGCATGATGCAGCAGAATACAGTAATCACACCAAACTGACAAATCGAGGGCCAATGCCAAAGCCTGCCAGCACATATCACAGATAGTCACATTTGACAGAGTTAAAGGCCTTGGCTGTTTCAAGGGGCACAACCACTGCCCTTTCTCCCATCGGCTGGGTCCTCTGAATCTGTGTGAATAACTGCTTGACGTTCGTGAGCGTGGACTTGCCAGGCATAAACCCCGCTCTGGTGGAAGATCTCATGAATATCCTCATTAAGTCATGTGGAAAGGATTTTCTCCAGTATATTGGCATCAACAGTGATCAGGGAGATAGGGTGGTAAGAATCTGGGAATAGAGCATCTTTACCTGGTTTGAGTATAAGCATAACTATGGCTTCAACCATGGAGGGGGTCAGTAACAGTTCGTGAACCAATGTACAAAGCCTCCAAATACCAACATCTCTGTTCCAACTCCCCCTCTTTCTGTCTGCTAAGTTATTTTATTCCTGCAATCTGATATATAAATGTGCCTCTTATGAAGGCCTTAAAAGTGTCCCACAGCACTTTCGGATTGACACCCATGGAATTATCATTGAAGTACCCCTCCCACAGGCATGTCAGACCCGTTCCCCCACCTAGCCTGGACAACCAGTGGGAGCTTCAGTTTTCAGAACCGCAAACCCCTATCAGCCCTAAAGTCTAGGTGAGTTAAAATGGAAGAGTGGTCTGAGATACCCCTAGTTAGATAGGCCACTTTTGAAACCAAGGGGACCAGACTGCGGAAAGTAAGGACCATATATATGTGCGACAATGAGTGATGAGTATGGGAGTGACAAGAGAAGTGACTGGCATGTGGGTTCCTAAACCTGCAGACATCCAACAACCCAATATCCTCAATAAGTTTAGCAAAAGTTTTCAACCTCTTGGACAGCTATAGAGTTCTTGCGCCACCTATCCATAGTTATGTCTATTACATTATTGAACTCTCCCAATCACATCACCGGAGGGTCCGGGGTCGAGGCCACAAATGATGCCCCCTTTAACCATGAGATCACTGCTATAGGGAGGCAGAATATATACAGCCAAGATGGTTAAGTGAGTATAAATAAATGATGCCCTAAGAAGACATATCCACCTCCTGGATCGAGAGCCCCATCAGGCTGAAAGGGAAGTCAGCAGATCCCAACCCATGGGTCAAGTCTGGGGCACTCCGGACACCACCAGCTCTGCGCAGCAAGTAGGCCAGCAATGTAGAGCACACAACTCTGAATGGTGCAGAATAAAACAGTTCAAAATGGTTAGATACAATACAGCATACGATAGATTGACCTACAACTACCCCACTAACTTCACCCAACCCACCCTGTACACCCATTCTAACTAAGGCAAACCTGGATCCCAGCAAAAAACAAAACATCCCACCAACTACCCCCTAATTCCTAGCTCAAAGAAATTCCTACACTCCTGATAACCAAGGTCAGAGTGAAAAGGAAAGGAGGGAGGAAAAGCAGGGTTGGGAAAAAGATGGGAGAAGGGAAGTTGAGATGAAAGGGTAAGGAGGATGTCTTATCACACATTGATTTAATCTCTGCATATGATTCACTTCAAGAAGATGTCTTGGCCATTAAAGTGAAACTTACTGATTTGGAAGACAGATCCAGACGCAATGACATTCCTGATTCTGTCTCTAAAGCAGACCTGTATTATATTGCAAACTCCTTATTTAGTAAGTTACTTCCCTCTGCCTCGCCTTCAGATCTTATTATCGAACATATACTGTATATCGGCTGCCTAAATCCAAATGGGCTCTGGCCTCCTCCCTGAAAGATATGCTCCTCTGACTTATTTTTTTGTCATATTAAGGAGCATATACTCAGAGCCGCATTAACCTCAGCCTCTACCTTTGATTTGCTGGAAGGTCTCCAACTTTTCTCTGATATCTCAACAGCCATATTGGTGAATTGCAGACTTTTTCGTCCAATCACTGTGGCTCTAAGCGAGATCAATATCCAATACAGATGGGGCTTTCCAACCCACCTCAATATCTAGAATCAAGTGTAGTTAACAGTAGTGCACATAAATACAAATAAGAAACCTGTATACCAGGAACTGTCAACAATATATCTTATTAAAGTAATTCTATCGTTTTAAAATAAGCATTGCCCAATCAATTGTATGTGTGTCCAAAGCACATGGTGGTTTATTTTAGCAGATGTAAATAGTCAACAATTCAATACATTATTATATTATGATACAGTACAGTACAGCACAGCCAATACCAAAAGTTACATACATACATACCGCTGCAATCGCTGCGCTTCCATGGGTCCCAATGGAACAGTGTATCTGTTAGATAACTGGTCAGAGTAGACTGAGACCCTGGTGGGGGATGCAGCTAATATATACAGTCAATGTTTCATTGTGAACAATAGAGATGACGTAGATTGTTTCTATAGGTCCAGACGTTGGGTGGGTCCAGGCCAGACAGGTAATAGGTTGATTCAATCTAAGGAATCCAAAGGTGGGGGTCTTCTGTCCAGGGGGTCTGCTCCTTTTCATAGCCAGTATCATACAAAGGTTTACTCTCTAATATCAATAACTAAAGTATGCAATGTGCGATCTCTTCGCCGACTGCACCGGACAGCTGCTGATGATTAGGGCTTCAATATGATATCAGGCATGACACCTTTCCTATTACCTAAACCTTTAATAACACTACAATGTACATATAATCACTATATATATATATATATATATATATATATATATATACACACATATATATACATAGACTAATAATAAACCGAATACTATCTGCTCCTGAATTACAGTGTAACAGAACCAATATGAAATTATATAAATAACTAACTGTTGTAATGCGAGTGTGTGCGTGCGTATTTTACCGTGCGAACGCACCACGCCACGTAACTCATGGCGTACGCTTCGCAATACGCACGGCAAACCAATATTAAACCAATATACTTTCGTTCATCCAATTATACGACTTCAACAATCTAAATAAAAAATTAACATAAAACTGTTATAGAAAAACTGTATACAGCAAGTGTACACATATAATAGCATCTTGGTGGTGCTGAAAGTAACACACAAAAAAAGGAATATCAGAGTCAGGATATATAAACGGGAGCAGAATAAGAGAAATCCAGGACTCACATCTTGTTCAGGATGAGGCAGAGAACACTGTAGAAAGCAACGGGTAGTCGAAAAGTCCCTGAAAAGCTAAAGTTGTTAGAAAAAAGGGCATTATATCAAATGAAGGAGCCAGTTGAAGGAACCTCAGTTGAGTATTCAGGTATCCAAATTTGTTTGGGAGCGTTTAAAGTTAAACTACAGAATGCAACATTAGACAGGGGGAAAGAGGGAGAGAAAAAACAATAGAAAAGTGGTGATTATTGTAGAGCAGTTCTGTAGGGATCAGTCAGCTAAAATAGTTAGCTGCTCAGTTAATTTTAATTTCAATCTGTCCGAGAGTTTAGACAGAATAGTGGCTACTGGTTGTTGTTATTATATATATATATATATATTAATATCCAAACTTCCATTGTGTGTCTCCAGCAACAATTTTATACTCTAGATGTGCCGCCTGCTTAGAGGGAAAAATGCTGTTAATTGTATAAAAAAATGTAATTGCTATTTTAGATAAACGTATCTTCAATCCTTTGGATATCGCAAATCAGTTTGCCAGCTATTATGAGAAATTGTATAATCTCAACTCTGATACCTTAATTCCACGACCCACACCAGACTCCATACATAATTTTTTTGGACTTTCTGAATCTTCCTTCTCTGTTCTTGGACCTAGCCAATTCTTTGTAATAACTGTGGACAGAGGTAAGTTAAGAGGGCTGTTAAAACTCTATTAAAAGATAAAGCGTTGGAGTTGTCTCCAACTCTTACAGCACTGTTTAACCAGGCAACCACTTTTTCTTCCTTCCCCCAGAAAATTATTTTGACAGGGTATATATCGCACTGGTTAGACTGATTTTCTCCTAACTCCTTAATTCTAAAGTCATTCAATTTTATTAATTGTTAATATTATTCATGAGACTGAGAGGACATATACAGGGAATACACACATATAGGGAAATTGGATATACTGGACAGGAAAAAGAACTATATGTGTTCCTAGTTGTCACGGGCACTAGGAGTCTTGCCCAGGATTTCACCAGGTGACTGGGCTTACCAGTGTAGTGAAGTTCACACAACGGTCCATTGGTAGCAGGGTGACTAGCGGAACATATATCACAGCAGATGGAGAAAGAATGCCAATGAATAATAGGAAAGTCAGTGACTTGCAGCAATCTTTGGTCAATGAATCAGCGACTAGCTGATAGAATGGAAAGGCAGTTTTGAACACGGAGATCAGGATGGACGTGAGTAGATGCAGGGAGGTAGCAGGGAAGTCAGTGGTCTGCGTACAGCAAGTTGTACCACTGCTTATGGTGAAGAGACTTGTCCAGGTGCAGGTAGGTAGCGGGGAAGTCAGTGGTCTGCGTATAGCAAGTTGTACCATTGCTTATGGTGAGAAGACTTGTCCAGGTGCAGTTAGATAGCGGGGAAGTCAGTGGTCTGCGTATAGCAAGTTGTACCACTGCTTAATGAGGATGAGGATGTGTACAAGTGTTGATGAGTGGAAGCATAGAAAGATAATAGGATGCAGACACTGAGGGCACAGAGGAACTTGATCCCAATAGGTATGCAGCGTATCCAACAAAGTCTATATAACGGTATGTGTGGCGCTGCTTGGTAGAGACTTGCTCAGCACAGATATGCAGGCCAATAATGGAAAGTCAATCACAGTTATGCATATAACGACTGAGTAGTACAGTGAACTCCAAACAGGTATGCAGCGTAACAATAACAGTCTATAGCGGGTATGGATACCGCCGCTGAGCGTGGAAACTTGTCCTAGCGGATATGCAGAGTAAACGTAGAAAGTCAATAACAGATAGGCATACCGCTAGTCAGTAGAACAGTCTGTCCACAGGGAGATGCAGGAACTGCAGAGACGCTGGACGGCAGAGACGAGTGTAGGAACCACAGGTGAGTAGATCCGGTAATCAGAGTCCAGCTGAGGACACAAGCAGGAAACAGGAGACTGTAGCAGGTATGGAAACCAGCGATGAGTAGCACAGGGAATCCACAGGAACTGAAGACACTAGTAGTACACAGGGAACACCTTCAGAGACTCACAGGGAATGAGACCCCAAGATCAGGCAATGAGGTAATGCACACAGGTGCCTTGAATAGGGAGTTGCCTGATCAACCAATTTGGATTGAAAGCAACAGTCACAAGAGTTCTTGGGAGCTGCGCATGCGCAGACCATTAGGATGGCGGACGGCCGCGGTTCAGGATAGGTGCCGGCAGGAAGGCTAGGGAGCCATGCACCAGCGCAGAGGCACTCACGGTCCGGTGAGTGACAGTACCCCCCCTTTTAAAGGTGGGCACAGAACACATGGAACCGGGTTTGCCCGGATTCTTGGCATAGAATTTTTTTAGAAGAGCTGGGGCGTTGAGATCATCCGCCCGGATCCAGGAACGCTCCTATGGGCCAAAGCCCTTCCAGTGCACAAGGAAACGAAGAACTCCTCGCGAAATTTTTGCCTCTAATATATGAGTGATCTCAAACTCCTCCTCTTGATGAACTTGAACTGGCCGAGGTGCTGAAGGAGGAACAGAGAAACGGTTGATAAGAGGCTTGAGTAATGACACATGGAAGGCGTTGGAGATACGAAGGTTCTTAGGTAGTAGAAGTTTGAAGCAGACTAGATTTATCACTTGAATGATCCTATATGGACCAATGAAACGAGGAGCAAACTTCATAGATGGAACCTTCAAGCGAATATTTTTGGTAGAAAGCCATACACGATCACCAATCTTTAGTGGTGGAATAGCCCGCCTCTTTTTATCCGCAAAGGACTTGTATCTGGCAGATGTCTTTTTTAAACAGGTTTTGACCTGAGACCAGATATCTTTGAAGGTCTGACAAACAGTCTCCACAGCAGGAACTTGGGTGGGAGGGAGGGCAGGAAATTCTGGGAAAGACGGATAGTGACCGTAAACCACAAAGAATGGACTTCTTGAAGATGACTCGTGATACATGTTGTTATGGGCGAATTCAGCCCATGGGAGTAAATCTACCCAGTTGTCTTGGTTGGCTGAGGAGAACATCCTAATGAAAGTTTCAAGATCTTGATTGACCCTCTCGGTCTGTCCGTTTGATTGAGGATGGTAGGAAGATGAGAGTGATAACCGAATACCCAAGGTCTTACAGAGGGCCCGCCAGAATCTGGAAACGAATTGCACTCCCCTATCCGAAACAATCTCAGAAGGACATCCATGAATTCGGAAAATCTCTTTGATGAAATGATCAGCCAGAGAAGATGAAGAAGGTAAACCGGTCAATGGAACGAAATGTGCCATTTTCGAAAATCGATCCACCACTACCCAGATGGTATTACACTTTTTACTTGGAAGAAGATCGGTGACAAAGTCCATACTAATATGGGTCCAAGGTTTGGAAGGAATGGGTAGTGGTTGTAGTAATCCCGCTGGTGTTCTGCGGGGGGTTTTAAACTGGGAACACAGCTCACAAGCGGCCACAAAGTCTTTGACATCTTTTCTCATAGAAGGCCACCAGTAGCTTCGAGAAAGGACTTCTAGGGTCTTGCGTTCACCCGAATGTCCAGAATAACGTGAGGAATGATACCAGGACAATATTTTCCTCCGTAGGGACGGAGGCACGAGGGTTCTCCCAAATGGTAGCACCTTGGTGGATAAAGTGGCCAGAGTCACACATTTGGGGTCTAAAATAGAATGGTTAGGACCATCTTCAACGTCTGAGGATGTCACGAACGCCCGAGACAGGGCATCTGCTTTTTTTATTCTTGGAAGCTGGTTTGAAGGTTATAATCAGCTCAAAACAGGAAAAGAAAAGAGACCATCTTGCTTGACGGGGATTCAAGCATTGGGCTGACTGCAGATATGACAGGTTTTTGTGGTCCGTAAAAATGGTCACAGGATAACGAGCTCCCTCCAGCAGATATCTCCACTCCTCTAATGCTGCTTTTATGGCCAACAACTCCTTGTCACCGATGGTATAATTCCTCTCAGCGGGTAGAAGACCTCGGGAATAAAAGGCACAAGGATGGAATTTTTGTTGCTCCGATTTTTGGGATAATATGGCCCCTAAGCCAACATTAGAGGCGTCTACCTCTATACCTCTAGGAAGAAGGGAAGCTTCACATCAGGCTGTCGAAGAACAGGAGCAGAAGAGAAGGACTCTTTGAGAGACTGAAAGGCTTGAAGGGCCTCGGAGGACCACTGTTTAGTATTAGCCCCCTTGCGGGTCAGGGCTACTATAGGAGAGGCAATGGATGAAAAACCTTGAATGAAGCGTCTGTAATAATTCGCAAATCATAAAAAGCGTTGGATTGCTCAGAGAGTAGTTGGCTGGGGCCAACGTAATACAGCGTTCACCTATTCGGGATCCATCTTAAGACCGACTCCGGACACAATGTATCCCAGGAATGGAATCTGGGGTAACTCGAATGAACATTTCTCTAGTTTGCAGAATAAAGAATTTCTTCGGAGTCTGGAAAGGACCTCTGCCACATGTTGATGATGAGTGGGCAGATCCTGAGAAAAAATTAATATGTCGTCCAGATAGACGACGACACAGACATACAGCAAGTCCCGGAAGATCTCATTCACGAAACCCTGGAAGACAGCGGGGGCGTTACACAACCCGAAGGGCATAACAAGATATTCATAATGGCCATCCCTGGTGTTAAAAGCTGTCTTCCATTCGTCTCCGGACTTGATCCGGATTAAATTATAGGTACCTCGAAGATCCAACTTGGTAAAGATCCGGGCTCCCTTAATGCGATCGAAAAGTTCAGTTATTAACGGAATAGGGTACCGATTTTTGATGGTGATGGCATTGAGTCCACGAAAATCTATACAGGGACGTAATGATCCATCTTTCTTCTTTACGAAAAAGTACCCCGCTCCAGCGGGAGAGGTAGGTCGGATAAATCCTCGCTGGAGGTTCTCCTTAATATACTCAGATGTTGCTTGAGTCTCAGGTAATGAAAGTGGATACACATGGCCCCTAGGAGGACTCTTGCCGGGTTGTAAGTCAATCGGACAATCCCATGCCCGATGAGGAGGAAGGCGTTCTGACTGAACCTTATCGAACACATCCGCAAAGGAAGCATACTGAGGAGGGAGGCCCGGTGGACATGGTGAAATGGACGACTGCTGTATTTTGAGTGGAACAACTTGAGAGAGACAACGATGACGACATTCGGGACCCCAGGAAGTGACTTGAGGAGTGTTCCAGTCAATCTGAGGGGAATGAAGTTGAAGCCATGGAAGGCCTAGTACGATGGGACTGGTAGTAACAGGAAGGATCAATAAAGAAATTTTTTCTTGGTGTAAGGCTCCAATTTGAAGAGTCAGTGGAGACATAATGTGAGTAATGAGACCATTAATTATACGTGATCCATCAATAGCAGTAACGGCAATGGGAACCTTTAAGGAAATCACTGGTAGAGACCATTGATTCACTAGGGAACTAGAGATAAAATTTCCAGCAGCTCCAGAATCTATAAGTGCTTGAGAGACAAAGGATTTGGTAGCAAAGGAAATGGTGACATCAAAAGCACAAACTTTCACATTCATAGAACATGGAGAGGACTCCAGGGACCCTAACCTTACCTCTCCAGAACTGGTTAGAGCCTGGCATTTCCCGACTTCTTAGGACATGAGTTCAGCATGTGAGTAGAGTCAGCGCAATAGATACAGAGTCTATTTTTCACTCTTCGTTCTCTCTCCTCAGATGTTAGTTTAGAGCGACCTAGCTCCATAGGTTCTACTGGAGGTGGAGAATGACGAACTTGAGATACTGAGCGAAGAGGCGCTTTGCGGGAAGTTATTCTCTCGGAATTTCTCTCACGAAATCTCATGTCTACACGATGGCAAAGGGAAATCAAATCATCCAAGGAGGAGGGTAACTCTTGAGAGGTCAGTGCATCTTTAATTTTATCGGAAAGCCCCTGCCAGAAGGCGGCGATCAGTGCCTCAGTGTTCCACTGAAGTTCAGAGGCAAGTATCCGAAATTGAATGACATACTGAGCCACAGTCCGAGATCCTTGGCGTAGTCGGAGGATACTGGAAGATGCAGAGATAACACGACCAGGTTCGTCAAAAATACTTTGAAACGTAGAAATAAACAAGGCACTATCTTGCAATAAAGGGTAATTTCTTTCCCACAGAGGGGAGGCCCATGCGAGAGCCTGTCCGGATAACAAAGAGATGAGGTAGGCCACTTTGGAACGATGAGTAGCGAAGTTATGAGGTTGAAGTTCAAAATGAACGGAGCATTGATTAAGAAAGCCCCTACAGGTTTTGGGATCTCCATCATATTTAGAAGGAGTAGGCAGGTGTTACGTGGAAGCGATGGACACCTGGGATGGCACTGGGGAAGGAGATGGAGATACTGGAAGATCAACGGTTGCTGCTACATTTTGCACAGGGGTTCCTTGGGAGGCTAAAGCCTGACAATATTGCAACAACTGTTGTTGGCGAACATCTTGTTGTTCGATATGGGTGACCAGATACTGCAGCATCTCTATAGCTGTTGGTTCCAATCCTGGGTCTGTCATGGCCTGATCTTACTGTCACGGGCACTAGAAGTCTTGCCCAGGATTTCACCAGGTGACTGGGCTTACCAGTGTAGTGAAGTTCACACACTGGTCCACTGGTAGCAGGGTGACTAGCGGAACATATATCACAGCAGATGGAGAGAGAATGCCAATGAATAATAGGAAAGTCAGTGACTTGCAGCAATCTTTGGTCAATGAATCAGCGACTAGCTGATAGAATGGAAAGACAGATTTGAACACGGAGATCAGGATGGACGTGAGTAGATGCAGGGAGGTAGCAGGGAAGTCAGTGGTCTGCGTACAGCAAGTTGTACCACTGCTTATGGTGAAGAGACTTGTCCAGGTTCAGGTAGATAGCGGGGAAGTCAGTGGTCTGCGTATAGCAAGTTGTACCATTGCTTAATAGGTGAGGATGTGTACAAGTGTTGATGAGTGGAAGCATACAAAGATAATAGGATGCAGACACTGAGAGCACAGAGGAACTTGATCCCAATAGGTATGCAGCGTATCCAACAAAGTCTATATAACGGTATGTGTGGCGCTGCTTGGTAGAGACTTGCTCAGCACAGATATGCAGGCCAATAATGGAAAGTCAATCACAGTTATGCATATAACGACTGAGTAGTACAGTGAACTCCAAACAGGTATGCAGCGTAACAATAACAGTCTATAGCGGGTATGGATACCGCTGCTGAGCGTGGAAACTTGTCCTAGCGGATATGCAGAGTAAACGTAGTAAGTCAATAACAGATAGGCATACCGCTATTCAGTAGAACAGTCTGTCCACAGGGAGATGCAGGAACTGCAGAGACGCTGGACGGCAGAGACGAGTGTAGGAACCACAGGTGAGTAGATCCGGTAATCAGAGTCCAGCTGAGGACACAAGCAGGAAACAGGAGACTGTAGCAGGTATGGAAACCAGCGATGAGTAGCACAGGGAATCCACAGGAAGTGAAGACACTAGTAGTACACAGGGAACACCTTCAGAGACTCACAGGGAATGAGACTCCAAGATCAGGCAATGAGGTAATGCACACATGTGCCTTAAATAGGGAGTTGCCTGATCAACCAATTTGGATTTAAAGCAACAGTCACAAGAGTTCTTGGGAGCTGCGCATGCGCAGACCATTAGGATGGCGGATGGCCGCGGTTCAGGATAGGTGCCGGCAGGAAGGCTAGGGAGCCACGCACCAGCGCAGAGGCACTCACGGTCCGGTGAGTGACACTAGTGCACTTACAATATAAATGTTAATATAGAATAAATTTTATATGAGGGCATCTGATTTTTGCCTTTTATTCAAGTGCATTTCGCTCATGATCTTTTTCAAGGCCTTGAAAAAGATCATAAGCGAAACGTGCGTCGGCGGTGAAGCTTGCTGCTATTTATATATCTAATTGCCTACTATTCCAGAATAAGAGCTAAATAGATCTCAAACTATTAGAGTAAAATAGACCTCTAGGGGTACTTACGTGCTACAACCCTATATATTTAGGAAATACGGGGGTCCTCTCCATATGTGGTACATATTGTATATAGGCAAAAATCAGATGCCCTCATATATCCACGCTAGCAAGGGAGTAGCTTATATGTTAATAACTCCCAGAGACGATTAGATTATTCATGATACCTACTATCCTACCTAATGATTGACTCTACCTTTAACGAGTTTGAGGTTAGCATTGATTGATACTTCTTACCTAGAATAGTGAGCATATAGGTAGCTCTATCATAATATACAATCATAGGAGGGTGTTTATCATATCAATACATTATTAGCAGCGCGCTATGGTAGTGTTTAACTACCATTTTAACAGCATCACTATTTGTTTTCACATCAACACCATTTTCAATTTGTAATATTTCGCTAAATAATTCTTTCCAAGTATATGTGTCTTATCAAAATGTACATATTTTAATGTGATCGGCCTTGGGGGGGGCGCGTGGGAAGCAACAGGCAGCCAATCGCTAGACTGCCTGTTACTGTATGAGCTCCCATGGTGCTGTTCAACAGACAGGATGTCTGACTTCACTTCCTGTCTGCCTGATTTGAGGAGAGATGCTGGCCAGAACATCTGAAGGTAAGTGAGGGGGGGCTGCCAATACTATACTATACTAAGGGGGTTGCTGCCAATACTATACTGAGGGGGGGGCGGGGCTGCCAATACTATACTATATTAAGGGGGTTGCTGCCAATACTATACTGAGGGGGGGGCGGGGCTGCCAATACTATACTATACTAAGGGGGGCTGCCAATAATATACCATACTAAGAGGGGGCTGCCTATGCTATACTATACTAAGGGGGACTGCCTATACTATACTATACTATACTATACTAAGGGAGGCTGCCTATACTATGCTAAGGGGGGGCTGCCTATACTATACTAAGGGAGGGCTTCCTATACTATACCATAGGAGGGGGGTTTGCCTATACTATACCATAGGAGGGGGAGGGCTGCCTATACTATACAAGGGGGCTGCCTATACTATACTACAGGAAGGGGGGGCTGCCTACACTATAGGAAGGGGGGGGGGCGACTGCCTATATACTATACTATAGGATGGTGGGGGGACTGCCTATATACTATACTATAGGAAGGTGGGGGGGCCTGCCTATATACTATACTATACTATAGGAAGGTGGGGGGACTGCCTATATACTTTACTATAGGATAGTGGGGGGCTGTTTATATACTATACTTTACTATAGGAAGTTGGGGGGAGACTGCATATATACTATACTATAGGAAGGTGGGGGGGGACTGCCTATATACTATACTATAGGAAGGTGGGTGGGGACTGCCTCTATACTATACTATAGGAAGGTGGGGGAGACTGCCTATATACTATAGGAATGTGGGGGGACTGCCTTTATACACTATAGGAAGGTGGAGGAGACTGCCTATACACTATACTATAGGAATGTGGGGGGACTGCCTATACACTATACTATAGGAAGGTGGGGGGCTACCTATACTAAACTATGGGGAGTGTGAAGGGCATGGGAGGCTGCTATAATTTGTGAAGGAAAGAGGGGCTATGTTGCTATAATGTGTGATATAAGGGAAGGGAGGGGTGCTGTCTTAATAACAAATTAATAACTTAAATTAAGATGGGGTGTCAGGACCTTTAATTTAAAGCTAGTGTGATATGGGGCTATTAATTGAATGTTGGGATGAGATTGGGGAGGAGAGTTATTTACTAAATGTGAATATGAATTATTTAATGCCGGAGATGGTTGTGGGAAATGGTAATATTAAACGTAAATGCTATTAATTTTTTGCTGGGGTTGATTGGAGGGAAGTATGTCTACTTATTAAATGTGTATACTATTAATTTATTGTCAGGGCTGGTTGGAGGAAAATAGATCTATTTATCAAATGTGAGTACTATTATTTTAATATTGGGGCTGGAGGGAGGTCTAATTATTTAATGTGGGTGCTATTGATTTAATACTGGGGCTGGTTGTCATTTTTTAAATTTCATGTACCCATTATTTTTTCAAATAGGGCCTCCAGCAATCCAGGATCCAGACAAGCAGCAACTGATTTAAAGAAACCAGCAGCCACAGATGGTGAATGTGACAAGAGCCGGTAGGAGAGAGCAGGACAGACTGCCAACTGTCCTGAATCTGATGAGGCAGTCCCGATTTTGGGTGACTGTCTCGCTTAGTCAGGATTTGCAAGGACAGTTGGGAGGTGTGTCCCGCTTCACAGTGTACTGCTCGTGAAGGCAGAGCCGCATGTATCTAACAGCAGAGCACACAGTTTTGCCTGTGTATTTGTCTAAAATGTATCTAAAATGATAACCCCCCTGTCTTAAGTGCCTCCCTCCAGAGCCTTATTCCAGCTCTGGTGCTACTTTAGTGGTTCTTACATTGATTCCATTGCCTCCTTCTCCTTGCACTGGTCCCATTCTCAGATTACTTTGTTGAACATATGGCCACCCCCCATTGCACTGACAATATCATTAACCCTGCCTTCTTTGCACTTTGAATATCACCAGCAAACACTTGTAATAACTTTCCCCTTTACTTTTGCCATTGTCTGTCATACACATTTGCTGCAAAAGAAGTGTTTTCTTGCAGATGCTATTTCACCTTTGTGATGATCGCAGCTGGGTAGCCATTTATTATAAAGCTTATTATTAATGTATTTTTGAAACACACAGTACACATATTTATATATTATATATAGAGAGAGATAT
Source organism: Mixophyes fleayi (assembly GCF_038048845.1). NCBI lineage: Eukaryota > Metazoa > Chordata > Amphibia > Anura > Limnodynastidae > Mixophyes > Mixophyes fleayi. The sequence continues at coordinate 48,406,014 of NC_134412.1, read as the reverse complement.
AACTGGTAGTTTGCATCTCATTATGTCTGGGAGTGCGTGAGGTGCTCATATACTGCTCTGGCAGACTGTTCAAATACGATTGTGCCACCATGTTTCGTAATAGTTAAACTTATTAAACAAAGTCAGGTATGTTTCTATGAAGGGAATTTCGGAAGGATGTGTTAGTAGGCAACTAAACAAGTTGGAGCACAGAGGCATAAACCAGTCGCAGATACTGTAAAGGATTCATGTAATTTTATGACACAGGACTGGCAGCATTTGCCCTGCTTTGCTTTAGAGATGTCCCACTGTGTGTAAAGTCATCACATTTAGGTTTTCCTAAATGTTACTACAACCAAATTCCAATAGTTCTAAAATCCGTCTACTTTTGTGTTGGCCCCATCTACAGTTATTTTAGTCCCGCCCACATGAGGCTACTTCTATATTTTTTTCCAGGGCCACTTTAAGTTCCCAATCCACCCCTGGGTACAGTTATTGGAAACTTGTGTTATAAATCATTTTCGCTGATGATGTTATGTTGATTGTGTTGGATCCTGTGACCTCATTACCAGCCCTACACCAGATTCTCCAGGGATATACTGAGGCGTCTTTTTATAAACTTAATAAGTCGAAATCCTAAATTCTTGGTATTGCAACTTCTCAATTTTCTCAGGACGCGTTTAAGGGACAATATGAGTACAAATGACAATCCACCTCATTGCACTATTTAAGTATTCACGTATGTGGAAATCCTTCACAAAATTCTGTACCTTTTTCATTTCATTCCTTACTTGGTCCCTCGCCACATAGTTAATACATTTTATAGAGTATTCCTTGCCTGCATATGGAAGGGTAAATGTCATATGCTAGCAAAAGAGAAAATGGCTAGATCTAAATTTAAAGAGGGACTTGCTGCATCTCACCTTGAATTTTATCAACTTGCCTGTCTATTAGGTCAGCTCGGAACCGCCCAAGTCATGGGTTTCTATTGAGAGACACCTCTACTAGGCTATTTTCTTAGATGACCTTTTACGACCTGGGACAAAATGTTTCAATTCACTTCTCACTTCTCCCTTCTGTCCACTAATCTCTCAATTGGTGGTCTCTCTAAATTGATCTCAAATTTGCAACTATTGTCTTGTTACGATCAAGTTATAAGTATACTCCATATCCTCTTTGAAGGCAGTATGCTGCTTTCTTTTACTGATTTGCATGATAAGTATATTATTCCTACTCAGGACTTTTACAAATACTTATAGGTCCAGCACTGGATCCTATCTTAAGATCGCTCCTTACCCACTTTAATACCTCACTGTCTTCTCATTAGTAGCCATTTGGGGTACAGGTGGAATAAATCCCTCTTGACCTCCAAAAAATTCCTCAAATTACCTACCCAACTTCCATTTTTGAAAATGTTTTCAAACTGTCTCTTAATCACATAGATATCATCTGCCTAATATTTCAAAATTATGCTGGAGGAATTTTGGTTAGGTTGGAAGTCTCTTTCATACTTTCTGGAGCTGCCCACAGCTTCAACCCCTTTTGTCTGAAATCTTTGTATAAATACATCAAATAGCAAATGTAGCTCTCACTCCCTCTCCAGAGATAACTTTCCTGTGCCATTACCCCCCTTCAAGTTCAACCCCATAATCGCTATGTAGTGGGTCAGCCTTGTTGCAACTAGAGCTACAATTGTTCAATAATGGAAATCCCTTAAACCACCTCCTGTGTCTTTGTTAATTGCTAAAATTGAAAAAAAGCTGTAATATGTATTCACTACTGCAAATCAAATGGCTCAATTGGAGCAATTATTAATCTTCCTCCTCCTCTCTCCTTATTTTTTGGACTGATGTGTAGACCATGTGTATTTTACCCATGTTCTCTGATGTACTTGTATGATAACATATGACTGATTCCCCTCTGTTCCCGCCCTTCTTTCCAGTTTGTTAGTTTGATTTCTGTTATTGTTTTCACCGTGTAAAACTGAAAATCTCAATAAAAATCTCAATAAAAAACTTTTTATTGTTAAAAATAAAGAATGGCAACATGTTAATGGTCTTGTCCTTAAAACATATTTAATTTAAACATTAAGTCAGCAGAGACCATAGACAGTGGAGCATCCAGTGCCCCTCTTTTACCACCCACCACAGATCCCCAAAAGTCATATACTTCCCCTTTCCATATACATTTTTTGCTTCAACTGTCCTAGTGATGATGAATCATAAACATTTGATCTATGGACAAGCATTCCCTGTAGGAACAATCTGCGGAAAATTATACATTGATTTAATTTGTAGCTATAGCAACAGTCTGAGGGCCAAAATGTATCCAATAAAGCAATCAACCTTTACTATACTAACTGCTATCGTACCATCACCTACAATCCTAGAAATAGGTTTGGATCAAGGAGTTATTGCTCAAACAGAATTTGATTTTATATACATTAAAAGACCAAGAATTCCAGCTTTTAATCAGCTCCCAAAAGTCAATAATAAATTACAAGAGCCAGAATGATTTGGAAATTTGCATTAATTATTTAAATTGTAATCTTTTTAAGTTAATCTTTTCTCATACACCCAGTCAGCTGCACAATAATTCTAGATATATACCAGAAAAATCTTCCCAAGGTGCAAATTAGAGGGAAATAGCAAAAGTTGTGAAAGATGATAATGCAAGTGGTATATGTAAAACACTTGTGAACCTGTGAACTACTGTAAAAGACACTGAGAGGGAAGTATTGGGAAACACACTCTTTATAAATATAACAGAGTGTCAAAATGACAAAGTAATTATCACTTGTAGCTTTCTAAGATAAATAATGAATCTCGTTTAAAAAGCAAATGCTTATCAAATGTATTATGCCTATCACATAAAAATATATAAATACATTTATAGGGCAATAATGGCTTTAGTCTAAAGTACAGAGCACAGCTTCCTATTTAGGGAAAACTAATAGTTCAGTCCACACAGAAAGCAATAATTCTGCGGGTACCACACACAGTCATATAAAGCTATTTATACTGCTCCAATAGTCAACTGATGATAGCAAGGTTTGAAGATGTTGTAGTTCGTATCACTCACCTGGCTTTCGTGTGGAGACACTGTATACATTCCTATACCCTTTCTCCCCCATTACAGATAGCTGAAAGAAGGGGAGGTCTACCAAACTTTAGCCTTGTTGGGCACGAGACTCATCTCAGCAGTCTATTAGGAACATTTTAAAGGAAAATAAATGCATGTAGCCTATTGACCCAGCCCAAGCCTAAAGTAGCCCACTATGGGACTTCCCCGACAGGCATATGCACTCCTGCCCCATAGCCTAGCCTGCCCCTTGTTGAAACTCATAAGCAACATACAAGTTTAATTAATTTAACTGGTGAAGCAGAAAACTTGTGTCAGTCTCGGTGACACATCAATAAAGAAACTGTCTGGCTACATAAGGCCTTGTCCACGTGCGCAGAAATTCTTTAAGCCTATGAAATGCACTTTAATGCTGATCAACCAAAAAGTGCATTTACCTGTATATGCACACTCTCTGACAAGCATTTGCTTTTCTTTGCATCAATTTAAAAATTGTCTGCATTGTTCAATAGCATTTACGTTCAATAAAACACAGCAAATATCGATGTGTGAGTTTGTTTAAGTGTACGGTAATCTATGCTGCAATGAAGCTATGAGACACGTTAATGAAAGAGCATTAAATTCTCTGTTAAAGCAAAGTCAAATTGCCATGTCTTAAAAAATGTTTAAGGGCTGGACAAAAAGCATCAGAGATCCTCATGAACATCACAGTCAGGGCCGGATTAAGGGAATGGAGGCCCCTGGGCTAAGGGGCCCTCCATTCCCCGCAAGGCCCCCAATGTGAGCCGTCCGCCGCCCCCCACCCCCCGCGAGGACCCCCCCAAGCACTTACCTGTCAGTGCAGTCCTCCGCTGTAAGCTCCTTACTGAGGAGATCTCGCGAGAGTTCATGAACTCTCGCGAGATATCCTCAGTAAGCAGACTACAGCGCGCCGGGACGGAGGACTGCACTGACAGTGCTCAGCAGCATCGATCGGGCCGGGGGCGCCCCCGCCCCCGACCGATCAATAATGCTGCTGAGGAGTTTGAAGGGCCCCCTGGATGCCCGAGGCCCCTGGGCTATAGCCCAGTTAGACCTCGGGTTAATCCGGCCCTGATCACAGTGAACACTATTCTCTCTATACAGTTAAGCGAGTATTTCCAGAATGATTATAAAAGATGTCGCTTCTGGCCTAAATTGTTCACTGCTTCTATGCACTATAAAATGCACAAATCTGAATGATAATACTGGCAGAAATCCATATATTTATATTTATTTATTTATGCTTGCATAGAGAAAATGACAGAATGTGCCTGTCCATGCATATGAGCTGTATGAGTACTGGATTAATCATAGAAGGTGGGAGGTCAGAGGATGACTAAAGTAAAGTGCTATGGACCAACTCAGAAACAAAATCTTTTCATAATATGCTGGTTTATTTTGTATCTACAGTACAGACCATTAAATCAAAAATGAGCAATGGTAAATTATTAATGATTAATTATTTTCACAACTCTTTTATAGATTCAAACCACAAAGGCGATATATAGATAAATGCATAATTTCAGACTTTAAACCAATGATATCACCCCATTTACAGGTCACCTACAGTTTCTTTCAACTACTCTTTACAATAGGTTTTGTGCCAAGTAGTCCCAACGCAACTTCACTTTTTAACATCATGGGGAGTACATTTCTTAGATCAATTACCATTTATGAGTTTAGATTATTACTTTACTTATTAAGCATGTGTCTAACTTCTGTTAAAAGATTACATGTTTTGTCAGCTAATAAAGTTAACTCATTACATCCTAAGCATATAATCATAACAACAATAATAATAATAATATAAGCATATCATAACACCTGTATTTTTCAACTTCCATTTTGTATATATTGATTATCCATATCATAAAGCAGCTTTATTCTTATGGGTCTGAAGGCATTAAAGTTTGAGTAGGAATATAATAGGAAGTAGAGGTGTCTCCAAAAAATCTAGGCCCTGCGGAAAAAAGAACATGATTGCTCAACTCATCATTCCCTACCAATAACACTGGACCTCATTTATAAAGCTGTGAGATCATTATTTCATTCAGAATAACTTTTATTCTTTTTACAAAGATTTCACAATACATAAAATAATTTCAGGAACGCCAAGCACACATATAAATTAATAAATAAATCACATTATGGGTGTGATTCATGTTTGGAAGTTAGTCTGGTTGCATGCCGTATTTTGCGTGACATAGCTGTGTGCTTGGCCAAAAACATGCCTTACACCAATGAGTGCAATTGCATGTAATTCATGTCTGAATGCAAATTACTCTTACGATTGCCTATGACTTGCAAGGCGGATTGTGGGAACGGGCAATTTGGTTTCACCTGTATCGTTGTGCTAGCTACAGGTCAGGTTTGAGTGCCGACTGATAGTGATGACTTACACGGCATAGTCTTTGTTTTAAAAACTTCACATGTGGCACTAGGTAGCACAGAACATGTGTATGCAAGGAAGATTGACTATATAAATGCATTGTATGTACAGTAAGCATTGAACGTATCTTGATTTGTGCATTTATTTTTTAAATGTGTTCTGATGTGGCCATCTAGTGAACAGACGTTTGTGCATGTACAGCAGCCTGTTGTGTGTATCTAAATACGGCAGGTAACATTTAGGTAGAGCGCATCTTGAGATACATTTGAATTTGAATACAGTTGGAACTATGCACATGTTCCATGCTATTTTTTAAAATGCCGGTTGCGTGCAAGTTGCGTCAAAACATGAATCAGTCCCTATATGTTCAGTCCTATAACTATGTCTTTCTACATCAAGACCCAGGACCTGACTGACTACTACTGCCTAAGAAAAGATTTTTTCATGGCTGTAAACTAGCTAAACATTTAATGCTTCAATTAAACCCATGCAAATAATTAAATATATAAGTGTTTTGTACAACATATTGCTAAGAATAAGCTGTAGTACAATGTCTCCAAGTTAATAGTGTTGCACTCAGAGAAGGAGGATTTATTGATGAGTCCATGCATTTTGATAGCTTTTCCAAATTAACATGAAACTTAACATTAATTGATAAAATGTTTGAATGAATGAAATTAATAGATTAATAATTTTGCTTAAATGTAGTAGTATAAGCATTGTCAACATAATTCTGGTTTTACAACCTGGCGACCTCTGCATTGTTGAAAAGTGTTTCATGTAATTAGTGGGTCTGTATTTTATAGTATTTTCACTGTATGTTTCTCCACATATGGAATAGACAATTTGCCCACTGAGGTAACTAGTGACACTTGTGAAATGTTTCTGGAACTTCCCAGCACATTTAGTCACCTATTTCCCTTATTTCAGTGGCCAGTATATCTTTAATTCACATATAACGTTTTTAATCACTTTTTTATGCTTTTGTGTTCACTTTTCATGGAACTCAGTGCTTTAAAAACACTCAGCAACAACATTAAAGATGATCACCATGCAGGATTAGTGCTCCAAGATCAAAAGCTTTAACATGCCTCTTTTACTGGTCACCAGGGGGCAGGGGGCCAGGGGTCATATGCCCCCCAGGCCGGACAAAAAAAATATTATTTTGGGCCGGTCCCTCTAGTTTGTGGCTGGCCCCTCCTCTTGGACAAGCCACCTTCACCCATTGGATGCAGATCCACCCCCCCCCTCAACTATGCCAGGACCCCTTCCTATTGAAGTCACATGTGATGCGCACCATGTGACAGCTGCCGTCCCTTGTGTAAAGACTACACAGCGCGCACGGATGGAATCAGGTAAGGGGGGCGGTATGTTAAGTGAGTGTATAGTAACTTAGAATGTTTGTGTGTGAGGGGGGGCAGTGCATTGATATAAAATATGAGGGGGCCAGTGTATCAATATAGAATGTGTGTGTGAGGGGGTAGGGGGCAATGTATTAATATGGAATGTGTGTGTGAGGGGGCCAGTGAATTAATATAGAATGTGTGTGTGTAAGAGGGGCCTGTGTATTAATATATAATGTGTGTGTGAGGGGAGCAGTGTATTAATATAGAATGCGTGAGGGGGTCAGTGTATTAATATAGAATGTGTGTGTGAGGGGGGGGGCAATATATTAATATAGAATGTGTGTGTGACGGGGGGGCAGTGTATTTATATAGAATATCTGTGTGAGAGGGGCCAGTGTATTAATATATAATGTGTGTGTGAGGGGGGCCAGTGTATTAATATATAATGTGGGCCAGTATATTAATATAATATGTGAGAGGGAGGGTAGTCTTAATATAATGTGGGAGGTAGGCTATGAATTTAATGGTTGAGTGCAGGTGGGGGCTAATTATTGGGTGCTATTTTATTTGTGGGGTGATGGTGAGGCAATTTAATTTAATAGTGGAGCCTATGAATTTAAGATGGGGTGATTAACCCTTTAATTTAATGCTGGGTGGTTTGGAAGCTATTGATTGATTGTGGGGTTGCTTGGGGAAAATTAGGTCTATTTATTAAATGTGGTTATGAATTATTTAATGCCTGGGATTGTGGTGGGAAATGGTTTTATTTATTAAATGTAAATGCTATTTAATTTATTCCAAACAAACTTGTATATTGTTCTTTTTTGATAAATATCTGTTAGTAAAACTGTGGACAAACAAAACCTCTCATAGCGTAATACAGTTACAACCAAGTGGGGAACATAAGCACTATGGGGAAGTCCGTGTCTTAATACGATGGTACACCCCCAGTCATCCGTACTTTCACTCCTGCTTCATTCCCCAATAGATGTGCGCTTACACGGTTCAGGTAAGGTACACTCCCCAAACAAATGGTATGTGAAATTCTTCCAACTGAGCATCCACATCAGACTCTTATCGTGGTGAAGACAAGATTTACACCCCAAGTAGAGGACGTGCCAGATTCCTCACGCTATGTGTCCACTCCACGAGAATGTAGTTCATATCCAAATATGACATACGGGAGAAAAAGACGATCTGGTGCATTACCTTTTATTAAAACAATTTACTACATGGGATAAAATAGGACCCGTACCGAAAAGCAGATGAAACAAGCAGTCTGGCCAGGTAAGTAAATAGATTCCACTCACCGCAGTCCCATCTAGTGCATCTGCCGTCGGGTCTCCAAATAAAACCAACGCGTTTCAACTTGCTTCCAAGTCTGCAGTGAGCGGAATCTATTTACTTACCTGGTCATATACTTAGTATATAGTGTGAAGCAAAAAAAACAAGCCCTTTTGTTAGCAAAAACATCAGGTTTTTAAAGCAAAAGGGCTTTTTGCATTTTGATAAATCAACCCCTGTGTTCACTGCTGTAATAGAACATAGTTATATAATTTATTGCTGTAATATGATTTATACCCCATTATAATTAGCCAGGTATATATAAAACAAAAAAAGTACTGTAGGAAGAAGGAACATATAAAATAAAATGCAATATAAAGTGAGATTTGTTTTTTGTTGCATTATTTGTTTTCATTATTTAAAATGTATTATTTATAATAATAAAGTATCGCTGGGTTAAGCAACACTAAAATAGCCTCTTTTTATATTGATAAATATATATTGTACCGAAAACCACCCTTTAAGAATGGGCAGCTAGTTATGGGCATGCTATGTGCTTGCCCCCCGGGCTAAAGTCTGCCTTTCAGCCCCTGCTGGTCACTCCTGCCCAGCTGCTTGATTGACTGATTAATGTAAATGGCAGTTATAAAAGAAAACGAGCACAGCGAGTGATAGAAAAAATATTCTAAAACACGAACAAGAAGGACACATTGAATTTTCTCTGTGGAAACCCAAAACTGTCTCATCATCATACAAACGATAAACCCCTTCAGGGCAAACCAGAATTATGACAGGTACAAATCTTCTTCAGAAAAAAAAAAACTAGCATGGGTGGGTTACATTAAACCCAGACCTGTAAATATCACATTATTGTGAGAATCACTAAAAATGTAATCCGCTGTTGACAAGTAATCTGATCTGGAAATGGGAGAGGGGTAAAAGGATAAAGCAACTACATTAAACCAGAAAATCATAGAAGTAATAACACATTGTGAAGAATAATGTCAGCAAATAAAAGTTCTAGAACATATGACTGTACACTCTATCATAAAATAAAACAGACACTTAAAAAACACTATAAAGTTATATATACATTGCTTAGCTTAACATAAACATCACACATTACACAGTATAGTAGTTATAGATTTTAAGTCTTTCACAAATATAAACTACTATATTAGTCTATACTCCGGGAAACCTATGCGACCTATAGTTGTGATATGTTAAATATGAGCATACTGGTTTTGGAGGCCTGTGGCGCAGTGACAGTACCCCCCCCCCCCCATTAAGGATGGCCACCGGACATCCTGTAAGGTTTCTGAGGGAATTTGGCGTGGAACCTCTTCAATAATACTGGAGCACTGCATGTAGATCACGTGCCGGGATCCATGAACGCTCCTCTGGTCCGTAACCTTTCCAATCAACCAGAAATTGTAGGGAACCTCTGGAAATGCGAGAGTTTAGAATTTCTTCGACCTCGATTTCATGATCTTGCGTAAAGATGGTGGCAGGAGGTCTTTTGGAAGAGGAAAATCTATTAATGACAAGTGGCTTGAGGAGGGAAATGTGAAACACGTTGGGAATCCTTAAGGTAGGAGGTAATTTTAATCTGAAAGCTACTGGATTGATAACTTCCAAGATCTTGAAAGGTCCAATGAAACGGGGAGCGAACTTCCTAGAAGGAACCAACAGCCGAAGGTTCCGCGTAGACAGCCATACCTTATCGCCAGGAGAGAGTAATCGGGAAGGTCTTCTTCTCTTATCAAATGATTTTTTACTGATGGCAATGGCGTGAAGCAGACTACGTTTGATCATATCCCATCTGGACGAGAAGTCTGACCACAGGGAATCTGCAGCAGGAATTCCGGATGTAGGCAGATCATTAAAAGGAGGAACTCTTGGATGAAATCCTTGGAGAGCAAAAAAGGGAGAAACTGAGGTAGAGTCATGAGAATTATTATTGTGAGCAAATTCTGCCTAAGGTAACAAATCGGCCCAGTTGTCATGTTTGGCTGAAATGAAGCATCTGAGGAATTTTTCAAGCTCTTGATTAGTCCTTTCCGTGAGACCATTACTTTGGGGGTGGTATGCAGAGGAAAAATTCAATTTGATTCCACAAACACGAGAAAAGGCTCTCCAAAATTTTGCAACAAACTGAGTTCCACGGTCTGAAACGATGACTTCTGGGCAACCATGGAGGCGGAATATTTCCTTTATAAAAATTTGTGCCAGAACTGGAGCAGATGGAAGGCCTTTTAAAGGTACGAAATGAGCAGCCCGAGAAAAGCGGTCTGTGACTACCCAAACCACGGAGAAACCTCTTGAAGGGGGTAAATCAGTGATAAAGTCCATAGAGAGATGACTCCATGGACGATCCGGAATGGGCAAAGACTGTAACAACCCATAGGGAGCTTGTCGAGGAACCTTGTTCTGGGCACAGGTGGAACATGTCGTAACAAACTCCCGAACATCAGAGTGGATAGATGGCCACCAGTAATTACGGGAGACGAAATCCAAAGTCTTCTTGATCCCGGCATGGCCAGAGAACCGAGAGGCGTGAGCCCACCTGAGGAGTCTGGACCGAAGACGAGGAGAAACAAAGGTCTTCCCACGAGGAATCACCAGATGAGCGGGGGTGGTAGCCAGTATACATTTCGGACCTAGGATGGGTCTCGGAATATCCTCTACAGCATCCATGGCATCAAAGGATCGCGAAAGGGCATCCGCTTTCTTATTCTTAGAACCTGGTCTAAAGGTAATGATCATATCAAAGCGGGAGAAAAACAAGGACCATCTGGCTTGTCGAGGGTTTAAGCAAGAAGCAGTTTGCAAATATAAAAGGTTCTTGTGATCTGTAAAAATCGTGATAGGAAACCTGCCTCCTTCCAAATGATGTCTCCACGCTTCTAAGGCTAATTTGATGGCCAGGAGTTCCCTATCTCCAATGCCATAGAAAAGAAAGTTTATGGGAAAAGAAACCACAAGGAGACAATCTTCCAGAGGAGTTCTTCTGTGACAAAATAACCCCCACTCCAACAGAGGATGCATCGACCTCAAGGAAAAAAGGAAAGGTAGGATCCGGTTGATGAAGAATAGGAGCTGATGTAAACGAAGACGTTCAAGCACCAGGGAAACATGATGGCGATGCAGAACGATGTCAGGAGAGAATATCAGGATATCATCCAGGTAAATCACCACAAAGTGGTAGAGAAAATCTTGAAAAATTTCATTGATGAAGTTTTGAAACACTGCGGGGGCATTACATAACCCAAAGGGCATAACTAAATATTCAAAGTGTCCATCATGGGTATTGAACGCAGTTTTCCATTCATCCCCTTGTTTGATACGGATCAAATTGTAGGCAACCTTAAGATCTAGTTTGGAAAATATAGCCCCCTTAATCCTATCAAATAGTTCCGAGATCAATGGTAAAGGGTATTTGTTTTTCACAGTAATGGCATTCAGGCCACGATAATCTATACACGGGCGTAGACCCCTGTCTTTTTTTTAAACAAAGAAAACGCCGGCCCCTGCAGGGGAGGAGGATTTCCGAATAAAGCCCCTTCTTAGATTTTCTTCTATGTACTGAGACATGGAGTTGGATTCTGGCAGTGACAATGAAAAAACACGTCCTCTAGGTGGTATTTTGTCTGGTAACAGCTCAATAGAACAATCCCAAGGTCTATGAGGAGGTAGCTTGGAGGCCTCCTTTTCGCAGAACACATCTGAAAACGAACGGTATTGAGGAGGAATACCAGTGGACATTAGTAGTGCTGAAGGTTCATTATTGGTGGGCCTATTGATCCTGGGAATGCAGCGTGAATGACAAGCCGGGCCCCAGGCAAGAACTTCTGGCCTGTGCCAGTCTAAAGTGCTAGGCTTATCTTCATTTCTCGCCGCTCCTCGTCTGTCTCCCCCCTCTACCTATCCCTTTACTGGCTCCCCTTCCCCTACAGAATCCTCTTCAAGCTTCTCACTCTTACATACAAGGCCCTCGCCAACTCCACTGCACCCTACATCTCCACCCTCCTCTCTATTCATGCTCCTTCCCGCCCTCTCCGATCAGCCAATGACTGTCGCCTCTCTTCTCCCCTGATCACCTCCTCCCATGCGCGTATCCAAGACTTCGCCCGCGCTGCCCCCCTCCACTGGAACAAGCTCCCTCCCTCCATCCATCAGAACCTGCCCTAATCTGTCCAGTTTCAAACGGGCTCTAAAAACCCACCTTTTTCTTAAAGCTTTCCAGTCTCCCACTTAACTCCCTACCAGATCTTCAGCCTCTTCCCCTTCACTCCCCTTCCCTTATCCTCCTTCTATCCCTCCCTCGTGTTTCTCTGTCTGTCTACCCCACCCCTTAGATTGTACGCTCCTATGAGCAGGGTCATCTCTCCTCCTGTTTTCACCACTTTTAACTCTGCTCTCCAGCTACCTTGCCCTCCTCCTCCCTGTTCCCTCTTGCTTCCTCCTCTCCACTCTGGGGCTTTCCCTGCCTTCTGTGCCCTCTTGGGCTCCGCCGTATGCGGGACCTTCCCCTCTCCCCTCCCCCGCCCCTCTAGCTGTGGTTTGAGATCATGGAGTTACTGTGCATTTTGTTTACTGTATCGTGCTGTCTCACCTTTGTATTGTAACTTTGTTTGTCCCTGTATGGCGCTACGGATACCTAGTGGCGCCCTATAAATAAAAATTAATAATAATAATAATAATAAAGTGGGAGAGGAGTTGGAGCCAAGGAAGACCAAGAATTAGAGGATTAATAGCCTCTGGGATAACTAACAAGGAAATTGATTCAGTATGCAGGGCTCCTATGCGGAGAGAGAGCTTGATGGTGCGTTTGTTGAGCGATCCTCCAGTAATGCGATTTCCATCGATGGCTGTGATAGCAATCGGGGGATCCAAGGGAAGAGTAGGTAAGGACAACTTCACCACTATATCGGCTCTTATGAAGTTCCCTGCTGCTCCGGAATCAATGAGTGCTGGAAGAGAAAACTTCTTGTCAAATGATTGTAACAGGACTTGGATAGAAAAGCTAGAATCAACAGGAGAGGAAATACGTACATCTAACTTGGCCTCTCCAGCGTCAGTTAGGCTCGATCGTTTCCCGGACATTTAACACAATTGTTCAACAAATGACCAGGTTCTCCACAATAAAGACATAAACGGTTTTTGAATCGCCTCTCCCTCTCTTCCTGAGAGAGACGAGCTCTTCTCAACTGCATTGGTTCCTCATCAGACACCCCCGGACTCTGAAAACGTGGGACCAGACGAAAAGGAGAACGACGGGAAGTCTCCTTCTCCTGAGAGCGTTCACGGAATCTAATGTCAATCTGTTTACATAGGGAGACCAATGAGTCCAGAGAAGTTGGGAGTTCACGACCTGCCAATTCGTCTTTGATGCGGCCGGTCAAACCCTGCCAGAAGGTAGCTACCAGAGCTTCATTATTCCAGCGTAGTTCGGCCGCCATAGTACAAAACTGAAGAGCGTACTGGCCTATGGTAAGAGAGCCTTGGCGCAGATGAAGGATGCCGGAAGCAGCGCTGGAGACACGTCCTGGTTCATCGAAGATATGTCTGAAGGTCTCCAGGAAGGTGGAACAGTTATGTAGTGAAGAATCAATGTGCTCCCATAGAAGAGATGCCCAGGCAAGAGCCTGACCGGACAGTAAAGAAATAATGTATGCTACTTTAGTTTTTTTCCGTAGGGAAGTTTCCTGGCTGAAGTTCAAACTGAATAGCACACTGATTTAAAAATCCACGGCATGCCTTTGGATCTCCATCGAATTTTGGGGGTTAGGGATACGAAGTTGAGAAACTGCCGGGAGAGGAGCGGCAGCACCCCCCTGGGAAGGAGCAGGTTGAGGAGGAGTTGGTGGAGGGTCCGGTACAGCTGCCTGGATTGCCTGAGCTGAAACGGTATTCTGAAGTGTGTCCAGACGAGCAGACATGCTCTGAAGAAACTGAAGTAACTGTGCCTGGTTCTTTTCCTGTTCCTCTACCCGGACAGCTAAGTGTTCCAATAACTCCCTAGCAGAGGGGTTCCCGGATCCGTCCATCAGATAGATATGTGTTGGTCAGAGCAAACTGTTAGGTTTCAAAGTTACCTTAGTCAGTATTTATGCCGGCCTGCGGAGTCTAACGGCCCTCCCGGTCTTCTCCAAGAACCGCCGCAAGGCAGGGTGGGTTTTGCTGCCGGAGAACCGCAGGTCGCGGCCCCCAGGTTAGCCTACTGACGTAAGGAGATAGTTCTATGAGATGGACAAGCAGAGGTACGAACAGGCCTACAGGGAACTGATGACCAGGTTCACTAACCGTATATCTAGAAGGTAGCAGCCTGGAGTAGAAGCTGGTTGGTATGCAGGAAACAATCCGCGTTATAGCCCCAGGGGCAGAAGGGTAGTCAGGAACACAGCCGGTTTGGTACACAGGAGTCAGTCCGATATGCAGTACCAAGGGTGAGGCAGGAGAGTAGTCTGGGAGTTAGCCGGTTTGGTACACAGGAGTCAGTCTGATATGCAGTACCAAGGGTGAGGCAGGAGAGTAGTCTGGGATATAGCTGGTTCAGTGCACAGAAGTCTGTCCAATACGTAATTCCAGGAATGAAGCAGGAAAATGGTCAAGAGAACAGCCAGTTCGGTACACAGGAGTCAGGAGTAGCAGAAGGGAAGCACAGGGGAGACAGGAGCACAGAGAACACAGCCAGATGCAGGTAACTCGTTGCTCTGACACAGACAGTGTGTCAGAGCAGCGCTGAAGTAGGATTTGAATTCCCTGCCCAGAGATCAGCTGACCTCCGCCGGGACCTACCCGGAAGTGCGGCGGTACAGAGCGGGGAATCGGCGCTGGATCAGGTAAGCGCCGTGACATTCTCCTGATTGATGCTTCTCAATGACCTTGTCCTGTATCTGCTTGGAATGTTCTTTTGTCTTCATTTTGTAGTCTTTGCTTGAAAATGCGCTAACTACCTGGAAAGAGGTCATAGGGGCAGGTGCATATATACTGTAATTATTTAGCACACCTTGGGGTAAATGTATCAAAGTCAGGTTTTTTCATCTCGCGGGAGATCGGCGTCTTTGCAGCTAAAATTTAAAGTGGCGATGGCTTGTAAAGGCAAGTTTGCCTTTACAAGCCATCGCCCCTTTAAATTTTAGCTGCAAAGACGCGGATCTCCCGCGAGATGAAAAAAACTGACTTTGATACATTTACCCCCCTATCTCCACACATGTAGACTCCAATAAACCATTAATTTGACTAGTGAAGAAATTTGGTTACTTCAGAAGAAATCTAGTGTGGACATAGCATGGAGGTAATTACTAATGCAATCGCTTTTTTACAGTTTGTTATTCATAATATGGACAAATGTTGGATTAAATTTTTATGGCTCATTACTGCGTACTTTGTGTTGGTTAGTGGGAATACATTTCAGTTAAATCCATAATGATTTCATGTTGTAACACAGCAAAATGTGAAAAAGTCTAAAGGGGGTGAATACTTTTTATCATCACTGTAACCACTTCAATTTTGGGCAGTATTCATAATTAGACCTACAGACACAAACTCTAAACTGGATAATGATCTAACATGAGACACCATGAAATGGAAAAGCATATGATTAGACGGAATTAGCTCTTCGTTTAAATCCATGGTCTGCATTACTAAAAGGTAAGGTAGCGTCATATTCGTGCAAGTAATAAATTCCATTCGTATTGGATATGCCCATTACAATATATGTTAATATTTAATTATAGGTGTATCAGGAGGTGCACCATTAAACATATATGCAGAATGTCTCTACAATAATTGCAATACGAAGATATACAAAGATAATATTAATTAAACTGAGTCCTTTTAAAATAAGAGTAATGAAGAAATATCTTTCTCTCTCTCTCAAACATGATATACAACTACTAATAATTAAGATGATAATTATGGGAGTAGTAGTCTTCGACAATAGTGATGGACAGCAATGGGTGCAAAAGATGAATGGAGGAGTAACGGCCCACCTGAGCGTTGAACTGCTTAACATTGCTTTTCCCCTTGTATATTGCTTTCCCATTATGTATATTTTAAATAAAATATAAAACATGGATTTCTAAAGTAAATGAAATAAAAAGACTGAAAACTACCTTTAAAACCCTTCCATAGAATCATAGGAGAACATAAATGCTAGTTTAAGAACTTCTACCCCACAACAATGTTCCATGTCTGAACAAACCACTCTATATTTAAATGGAATTCTCACCCATGAACTTATCTTTGTATATTTTTTTCCTATTGTAATTTATTCAGTGACCATTCATTGTTCAAACTCACGTATGCTTTATTTGTTCATTATCACTGTGAGGGGTTTCTATTATAATCCTATTTTTGTAAAAATGTAAAAAAAATAAATAGATATTATAAGTGGAAAAAAGTTTGATTAAATACAAACTTTACAAAAGGTCAGACTTGCATAAAGTGAATTACTTTTGAAATTTCACTATAAGGAAGGCTATTCAATTTCCATGTTCACTGGAATAATATCTATATATTTCTCACATAGGACCATTTTTATTGCTAGGATGAAAAATAAACTAATAATGTTCCTCAGATGGGAGAGGACATCCACAGGTTATTGCATAACGGACACTGATGCAATCTCCCAAAAAACTTCAAGCCCAATAAATGGATGTGATTGGTAAATCTAGCCTACTCTCATATTATCAGTCAGTGGGGATTTGTACTACACACAGTGTATCAAAAACTTACAGTATTACTTTATACAGTCCTAACAAGCATTTTACCAATTTTAGTTCATATAAAATATTAGGTTTTGTATACTTTTATATATGTTTTTTAATTTAAGTTGATGAGTAATGGCAAGCTGAGCTAGTGGATATATTTCTGTACATTTTTAGTATCTATGTGTAGTAAAAGCAAAAAGTTATTCAATGGCGAACGGAAACAAGACAAATTACTTTGTAAGCTTTTTAGATATTACTTACTGAATACCCCTTTTTTAGGGTAAATGTTTTATTAAATTGAAATACAGTATTTACATACACACTTGGATCAATTATATTATGAAAAAATGTTTGCATATTATTATGTAACTGTCTGAATATGAGTGTAATAGGGTGTTCCATACACAATGCTGAAACCAGATTCATGGTAGTAATAATCACCGCAATGTCCGGCAGCGCATATTTCTGGGTACAAAGTACCCCAACATTGTGGATTTCCCTGCACACTTCAATGTGGTGCAAGGAGCAATCTGTAATGTTGCCTTCCAAAGGCAACCCGCTTAGAATTGAATCGACCCCTAAGAGAATTTTGGTGCAGGAAGTCCATATCATTAAATTTAATATAGAACATAAAGTGGAACTTACCCTTAGAGAAATATTTTGACATATTAGACAGAAGGGTGAAGTGAATTATTTTACATTTCCTTGAAAGATAGAATAGCTTTGGTTAATCAGAAAAATAATTAGAATTTTGCTCACTGCCTGCTACTGCATCCAGAAAACCACATGATCTCTGTAAAATGATTAAAATCCCCCTAAATGATATCTCACATTCAATATTAAACTCAATGTTTTACCACCAATAAGATGCAGATCTCTAAAGTGGATACCACTATCTGGTAAACCCTGTTTTAACTACACAGTGCCTTCACAAGTTAAAACACTTTATATCTTGGGCTCAAACCATATTAATATATTTTTTCTTTAATTCCCGATTAGGTCATAATCATTACACCATACTACATCCTTATTCACTGACTTTTGTCAATGAATAGACATCCTTGTTAGTAACAAAGTATACCTCACACTCTTTCATCCTTCATCTTTTCCACCTTGCCTTGCTCACTCTACGGGTCATATGCACAAACACATCTTGGCTATTCCACGTTAAGCAAAGTGTTTTTAGTGTTTCTAATATATGGCATCCAACGTGTTTCATCTGGAATCTCTAGACTTCATCAGTGATCTGAAGTTGCTCACCTAGTTGTTCCTGTCAGGCCGTAGGCCTTTTGAGGAATGTAATAGAGCAAAACACTAACCGGTATTAGCACAACTGAACTAGTAGGTGCGGAGTCTAACATACCCCTGGTGTTCGCCAGGGACCCCCGCAACGAGGTTTGGACTTCGCTGCACAGGGTATGCAGGTCGTGGTCCTATCAGCCAGTTGCCAGTGTAGTGTAGAAGGGTCAGACGGTCCGGGTCACACCAATTGGGAATATGCGGTACCAAGGGAAATCCAAAGGAATAGTCGCCAAGCCGGGGTCGCAGTACAATATGGGTCACTCAGATAACGGGATAGTCGCCAAGCCGGGGTCACAACAGGAAAGCAGGAACTGTGGATACTGTGGAAACAGGAACAGGGGAAACTGGAGCAAGGAAACCAGGAACACAGGCTAGTGGACCTGTTACTCTGGCACCCTAATGGCGCCAGAGACAGGTTTAAATAGTGGTCAGAAGGCACTGATTGGCGGCACAGGGAGGCGGTGATTACTGGAGACAGCGGAGTCCCGTTGCCTAGCAACGGGACGGAGGGAAGGGCGCCTGCGCTCGACAGCACAGGAGAGGACCGGAAGACTGCAGACTCTGGAGCAGCCGACGGGAGGTCAGACGTCCGTTCCCCCTCTGACAGGGGATCAGCGGGAACGGCGTCCGACAGTACCCCCTCACCTCCTCCCTCTTGGAGAAGGATTAGCTCTCTTCAGGAATTTAGCAAGGAGACGAGGAGCATGAAGATCGACCTCTGAAACCCAGGATCTTTCTTCAGGGCCGTAGCCCTTCCAATATACCAGATACTGGGGTTTGCACTGGAAAAAACGTCTCTTCAAAATCCTCTCAACCTCAAATTCATCGCCTAGAGAGGTCTTGACAGGTGGAGGAGACACAGGTTCCTTGAAGAATTTGTTGAGGATTAGAGGCTTCAACAAGAAAATGTGGAAGGTGTTATGGATCTTGAGGGAAGGAGGTAATGAAAGCTTGTAGGAGACAGGATTGATGACTTGTGATATAGCAAAAGGACCTATAAACTTAGGAGCCAATTTCATAGATGGAACTTGAATTCGGAGGTTTGCGAGTAGCCAACCAAACACGGTCTCCCACCTTCAAGACTGGAAAATTTCTCCTATGGCGGTCAGCCACTCTCTTATGTCGTTGCACAGAAGTAGAAAGTGCTGCTTTAGTCAGAGTCCAGATTTGAGAAAGGTCATGGATGAGGGAGTCGGCAGCCGGAACTTGTAAAGAAGGAGCCTCGGATAGGAGAGGAGGCGTGGGATGTCTCCCATAGATAACGAAGAATGGTGAAAGGCCTGAGGAAGAATGCAGGAGATTGTTATGAGCAAATTCAGCCCAGTAAAGAAGATCACTCCAAGACGTCTGATGATCAGAGGCAAAGCACCGCAGGAAACATTCTAGGTCCTGATTCACTCGTTCTGTTTGTCCATTCGTCTGAGGGTGATAGCCGGAGGAGAATTTGTGTTTGACTCCAATCTTAGTACATCAGGCTCTCCAGAACCTAGCGACAAATTGTACCCCACGATCAGAGATGATCTCCTGAGGACACCCATGGAGACGGAAAAATATTCTTTAAAAAAAGGTCTGCGAGTTTAGGAGCTGAGGGGAGACCTTTACAAGGAATGAAGTGAGATATCTTAGAAGAGCAATCTACCATGACCCAGATGGTATTGTAGTCGTGGCTCCAAGGGAGATCGGTGATGAAATCCATTGTGATGCTGATCCAGGGAGAGTCAGGGATAGGAAGAGGAAGGAGAAGACCAGCTGGACTTTGTCTAGGAATCTTGTGGCGCGCACAAACACAACATGCTGATACAAATTTACGAACATCAGAACCAAGAGTAGGTCACCAGTAGTATCTGGAAAGGAATTCCCTCATCCTCTTGTAGCCGGCATGACCTGCAAATCTAGACTTGTGTGCCCAGCATAGTAATTTAGGGCGAAGATGTGGTTCCACAAAAGAGCGTCCAGGAGGGGGAGAGAGAGATGAAGAATTCGTAATGGCCACCACCTGCATAGGATTCAGAATCATCTTATTGTCTGGGAAGGCAAGAGAATCCGTATTTTGAAAGGACCTGGATAGTGCATCAGCCTTAGAGTTCTTGGAGCCAGGACGAAAAGTAATGATAAGTTGAAACCGGGAAAAGAAAAGAGACCAGCGAGCCTGACGGGGGTTAAGACATTGTGCCTCCTGGAGGTAGGTAAGGTTCTTGTGGTCTGTCATCACGGTCACAGGATGTAAAGCACCTTCAAGCAGGTGACGCCACTCTTCTAGTGCCATCTTCATGGCCAATAGCTCCTTGTCGCCAATTCCATAATTTAATTCACCACCGGAATTTTTTTTTGACAGGAATCCACAGGTCTCCAGGATGGAGAGGATTTCTGGGACAGGACAGCCCCAATTCCTACAGACGAAGCGTCAACCTCAAGCAAAAACGGTCTCCCCTGGTCTTGCTGTTTGAGTATGGGAGCCGAAAGGAATGCCTCCTTAAGAGTCTTGAAGGCCAATATTGCTTCGGTAGACCATGGTTTGCAGCAGGCACCTTTGCAGGTTAAAGCTGTGATGGGACAGATGATGGAAGAAAATCCTTTAATGAACTGACGGTAATAGTTGGCAAACTCGATGAAACGCTGTGTAGCTTTGAGGCCAGTGGGGAGTGGCCAGTTGATGATGGCTTCTACTTTTTTGGGGTCCATTTGAAGACCGTTGCCGGAAACTAAATAACCCAGAAAAGGGACATGGGAACATACGAAAAGACATTTCTCCAGTTTACAATATAAAGAATATTTTCTGAGGCGAGAGAGAACTGTCTTAACATGAAGACGGTGAGAGAATATATCAGATGAGAATATTAAAATATCGTCCAGGTAGACAATCACGAATTAATACAGAAGATCCCTGAAGATCTCGTTGACAAAATCTTGAAAGACGGCCGGGGCATTGCATAACCCAAAAGGCATCACTAGATACTCGTAGTGCCCGTCACGGGTGTTGAATGCCGTTTTCCACTCGTCGCCTCTCCGAATGCGTATCAAGTTGTAAGCCCCTCTGAGATCCAATTTGGAGAAGATCTTAGCACCCCGAATACGATCGAACAGCTCTGTAATAAGGGGAAGAGGGTAGCGGTTCTTGATGGTAATAGCATTTAGGCGGCGGTAGTCTATGCAGGGTCTTAATGAACCATCTTTTTTCTTTACAAAAAAGAATCCGGCTCCTGCGGGAGAGGTAGACTTCCTGATGAATCCTCTTTGAAGGTTATCAGAGATGTACAGAGACATAGCCTTCGTTTTTGGAAGAGACAGTGAATAGACACTACCCTTAGGAATAGTTTTGCCGGCACCAGCTCAATGGGACAATCCCACGCACGATGTGGATCACGATGTGGAGGAAGACTCTCCGCAGCAGTTTTGCTGAAGACGTCAAGGAAATCTAAGTACGGCTCCGGAAGTTTGACCTGGGAGTCAAGAGAGAGACAAGGTAGGCGGTGGGTGGGAGTACCTTTGAGAGACACTGGTTGAAACACGAAGCACCCCAGGAAGATACCTGGGCATGAAGCCAATCAAATTGTGGTGAATGCGTCCTGAGCCAGGGTAACCCTAAGATGATAGAGTTGACGGACTGCGGAATGACCAGGAACCTAATCCACTCATGGTGAAGAACCCCTACCTGCAACCGAACTGGAGGTGTGATGTAGGTGATGGAACCGTTGCTGACACGGTTACCGTCAACTGCAGTAAGAACCAATGGTTGCGGCAATGGAGAACAGGGTATGCGAAGCTTGGACACCAGAGTAGCGGAGATGAAGTTCCCTGCGGATCCAGAATCCACGAAGGCAGAACATTCCAGAGAGGCATCCAAAGACCTAAGGGTGACAGGCATCAGGAAGTTAGTATCTTTAGGAGGACAGGGAGAATGGAGACTGGATCCTAGGACAACCTCCCTTTAATTGTCTAGGAGGTGGAGTTTCCCGGCCTCTTTGGACAAGAAGACAAAAGGTGACCGGGTTCTCCGCAATACAGACACAAACGGTTCCTAATCCGGCGTTCCCTTTCATCCCGGGACAAGAGAGAGCGTCCAATTTGCATCATCTCTTCAGCTGGAGGAACTGGAGATTGAAAGCGGGGAGCCAGACGAACAGAACGGCAATCCTGGTTCCTTTTAGCAGAACGCTCTTGATGGCGGATGTCCCCTTTGATACTAAGAGAAACCAAGTCGTCGAGCTTGGTAGGAAGATCTCGGGAGGCAAGAGCATCCTTAATAGGATTGGACAAACCTTGCCAATAGGTAGCCATTAGAGCCTCATCATTCCATCCTAATTCTGAGGCAAAGGTACGGAACTGAACAGCGTATTGACCCGCTGTAAGGGAACCTTGACGAAGAGCTAGCAGACTTGATGCCGCAGAGGACACACGGCCGGGCTCAACGAATACCTTTCGAAAGTTCTCGATAAAGGTGTCCGAATTGTAGAGAGACCCATCGTTCCGCTCCCAAAGCGGGGAGGCCCAGGCCAGGGCTTGTCCAGTAGGGAGGGAAATAATGTAGGCTACTTTAGCTCTCTCGGATGACAAATTTTCCGGTGCCAGTTCAAATTGGATGGAGCACTGGTTAAGAAATCCGCGGCATCCCTTGGGATTACAATCATACTTCTCAGGTGTGTTGTTCCGTAGAGTCCTGGAAGTAGCGACAATTCCGCTGGGAGGAGCAGGAGCAGCCGCCTGAGGGATGTTCAGGGAATCCAGACGGGAAATCACCCCTTGTATACACTGTAGGAGTTGCGCCTGGTTGGATTCTTGCTGTTCCACCCGCAGACCTAAATGGAGGAGGAGGTCTCGAGCCGAGGGTTCTCCGGTACCGTCGGTCATGGCCAGAGCAAAATGTCAGGCCGTAGGCCTTTTGAGGAATGTAATAGAGCAAAACACTAACCGGTATTAGAACTACTGAACTAGTAGGTGCGGAGTCTAACGTACCCCTGGTGTTCGCCTGGAACCCCCAGAAGGAGGTTTGGACTTCGCTGCACAGGGTACGCAGGTCGCGGTCCTATCAGCCAGTTGCCGGTGTAGTGTAGAAGGGTCAGACGGTCAGGGTCACACCAATCGGGAATATGCGGTACCAAGGGAAATCCAAAGGAATAGTCGCCAAGCTGGGGTCGCAGTACAATATGGGTCACTCAGATAACGGGATAGTCGCCAAGCCGAGGTCACAACAGGAAAGCAGGAACTGTAGAACACACAGGGGAAACTGGAGCAAGGGAACCAGGAACACAGGCTAGTGGACCTGTTACTCTGGCACCCTAATGGCGCCAGAGACAGGTTTAAATAGTGGTCAGAAGGCACTGATTGGCGGCACGGGGAGGCGGTGATTACTGGAGACAGCGGCGTCCCGTTGCCTAGCAACGGGACAGAGGGAAGGGCGCATGCGCCCGACAGCACAGGAGAGGACTGGAAGACTGCAGACTCTGGAGCAGCCGACGGGAGGTCAGACGTCCGTTCCCCCATTTGACAGGGGATCAGTGGGAACGGCGTCTGACAGTTCCTGATTGATGATTGATTGAGTCATGATTAATGCATGATTAAATCATGATTATGAAGTATGAACTTGTGTCCACTGTTACCATTTGCTGATGATATTTTTCCGTCAGAGTTCTATGACGACAGTACAGAACATTAGACACCATTACACATTAGGAAGTTGAGCTACTGTGATCATTGATCTGCCAAACACACTCCAACAATTAGCCATCTTTCAAAGGCACTGAGGTCGCCTCTTACAGCCATTCAATACATAATTATAGGCAACCAGTTCAGTCTAGAATTTTTATACATGACCCTGACTATGCAGTGATATACATATGATATTTGCTTAATTAAGGCAAGGACCACAAATGTTTTTATGGGAAAAAGTAAATTTCCATATTGCAGTGATTCTTAGTCTGCGTATTAAGACATTCTTGTGTGTCACATTATAGGACTGGATGTATCTCAAGGCTTTCTGTTTATAAAACAGAGGTAAATTCTGAAAATAAATTGATAAGCAATTGAGATTAAATGAAAACTATATTCTAATGATGGATTAATCAAATTAGCTGTGCTCCACTTTGGTTTTCAAACATGCTTATATTTAGCAATGAATTTGTTTTAACTTTTTTATTAGAATATTTTATCATTGGTATGTCCAAAAAACAAAACTAATCTATAATCTGTGTCATCAACATTAAAATGGCTGGGAGTTATACTGCTATCATCATCATCATTATCAGCATTTATTTATATAGCATCAGCAAAATCTGTAGCTTTTTACATTTGGGAACAAACACAGAAATAAAACAATACTGGGTAATACAGACAGACAGAGAGGTAAGAGGGCCCTGCTCGCAAGCTTACCATGTATGAGATGATGGGAGTTTAATACATGAGGTCAGGTGCTACATATTACCTATTGGTCCAGCCAGAATGCAAAAGTAAAAGTGCTTAGTTGGCTATATGAACTAGTTCAACAGCAATGTTGATCAGAGGGTTGCTGTCTTATGTGAACTGTGTAAAGCGTTGTAATAAGGTAACCTATTGAGGTTAAGAAGGTGACAATCAACAAATAACCAAACCAAAAATGCACTCCAAAGACAAATGCAGCCCACTCCACCTCTGAGCCACACCCACAGAACACAAATATATCATATGGAAACAGAAAATGAAGAGAGTGATGAGTGCTAATGTCCTTACAACATACAAAAACAATGTACATAAATGAATAACTAAAGTCCAGTGAAATAAAGATAATTTAAAGTCTCTTTCTTATATGTGTTGTTGTTATAGTTCATAAGACTTCATTGATGAATGTTCTTAGAAGTGACGCTGTTGTTATTGAGAAGATATCTCAAAAGTAATAGAAACAACAATTATTAAAACATGTAGTTTAAATTTTAAATTGCCACATAATAAATCAACCTGTATAAATTGTGAAAAAACGTGATCACACTTCTGTGACTAAAACAACCATGCAGTGAGAAGTTAATAAGCAAGGAATGGTACTTACACTGTGTTATAATTGTGTAGATAAATCTTCGATCATATCCTCAAAAGAAAGCAAAATGGAATAACAATAGTGTGACACTGTTAGGCTTGCTACACACTACAGTGTTTTCAGATGTTTGGCCCAATATCGCATTAGTGTGTACAGTGAACCAATGACCAATAGTCATTCCAAAGTAGAGATGGGCGGGCTCGGTTCTCCGAGAGCCGAACCCACCCGAACTTTGCCTATCCGAGTACCAAGCCGAGCAGGCTTGGTACTCTCCCGCCCGCTCGGATTCCAAATCGAGGCCGAACGTCATCGTGATGTTGTCGGATCTCGGGGCTCGGTTCTCGCGATAATTGAAAATTTTAAATACCCGCCCCCACAGCAATCCATCGCCATTTGACAGAGGAACAGAGCAGGGTGTAGTCACAGGCTGATTAGAGCAGGGACAGAGAATATACCTTATTTTTCATCCAATTCTGATAACAATTCTGATAACAATTCTGATTACAATTCTGATAACAATTCTGATTTCAAATCTGATAACAATTCTGATAAAAATTCTGATTGATTGCAATTCTGATTACAATTCTGATAACAAAGTCCTGTTTGTCAGCAGTCTGAAAAATAATTTTTAGCACTCCCAAGTGCTTTTGGGGTGTCCCCCATTCTTTTGCATTAATATTTCTGGCTGCCAAAATTCATATTTGTCAGCAGTATCTAAAACAATTTGTAGCACTACAAGTGCTTTGGGCTCAGAATGGATTCAAAGCGGTCCACATATGAGCAGAATGAGCAACCAGGTTCTGTCACCAGTCCTTATGGTAGTGTTCCCAGTACGTCATCTGGGCAAGGCGATGTCAAACTACACAGTCTTTTGAAATAAGTCAAAAAAACATACCCCAAATTTTTTTTTACTGTGTTGAAGTGAAAAAGAAGTGTAACTGAGGAAAAGTTAAGTGCCAATAAAAAAAAAAATTGGCAACATGCCATTCTACACACGCAGTGGCAAAGAGAGAATGAGGCCTTCACCTTTCTCTATTAGTGGCAGATCCAAAAATGTTACCGAGCCTACAAGTGATGCACAACTACTGTTACGCATCAAAGCCGAGCTGCAAGATAACAGTAAGGCATTAGAGGATAATGTTTGCTCTGAATCACAAATGACACCAATCCCGGTGGAGAGTCCATCCAAAAGTGGGATGTCTAATCGTGAGCATTCTGTTAGTGTACCCATAAAGAGGGACCCTTTCAGCAGTTCTGCTGATGTGTGCCTGAACAGCCCGAGTGTAGCCGGTGATACACAAATTGAGGATGCCACTATGGAAATAGAAGAGGATGAGGGGGAGATTTGTGTAGGCGATGAGGGTGCTAATGAGGATGTTGATGAGGATGAGGTTGTTTGTGTAAGTCCTGCACCAGTGGCAGCAGTTCTGGCACGTGACAAGAAAAAGGGCATTGTCATGCCAGGCCATAAAACTAAAAAATCCACTTCTTATGTGTGGAATTATTTCTACCCCAATCCAGACAACAACTCTATAGCCATTTGTAGTGTATGTCAAGCCACAGTCAGTCGAGAGAGGGACCTTAACCATCTTGGAACCTCGTCTATGTTACGCCATTTGACGAGAGTTAATGGCAAAGTGTTGGGAAAAGCTGAAAGTTCTTCCAAAAAAATTACAAGCACTCCATCATCAGCTAGGACCCTCCACTCACCAACATCCCGACGGCTACAAAATACACCCACCACACCATCCTCATCAATACCCTCAGTAGCGCTCGGAGAAAGCTCTGCATCACACTTATTAAGGCTGGATGACTCCTGCACTATTATTGATTCCTCTGAAGAAAGCGTTAGTCCCACTGCTGCTGCTGCTGCTGCTGCTGGGGGTGAATCGTCAGCCCAGAGGAAGGCCCAGAAAAAGAGCAGTCCTACATTTCAACAATTAACTGTGAAACAATCATTTGCTAGGGGAAGCAAATATGACAGCAGTCACCCAGTCGCCAAGAGAATCACAGACGCCATGGCTGCCATGTTAGTGTTAGATCTGCGTCCAATATCCACAATAAACGCAGCTGGTTTTTCACAGTTAATTGAGGTTTTGTGTCCGCGTTACAGAATTTTATCGCAACACCATTTTTCCTGTAAAGCTATTCCACAACTATACCAAAAAGTGTGTACAAATGTAGAGATTGCGTTGAAAAATGCCATTCTGCCCACTGTCCACTTAACCATAGATATGTGGACAAGTGGAAGTGGTCAAACCGAAGACTATATGACTGTAACAGCCCACTGGGTTGGTCATTCACCTTCACCAGCAGGAACAGCAGCAGCATGTACACCACTATGTAACATTTGTCACAGGCAGGCCACTCTTTGTATCACCGGCTTCACTAACAGGCATACAGCTGACAATTTGTTACGCAAACTAAGAGATGTGATTGATATATGGCTTATACCACTTGGACTCTCCCCAGGATATGTAATTTCTGATAAAGCCAATGTGAAGATACCGGGTATATCTGGCCCAGTGCTACCCAGTACCTTCTAGGATTTGTATGGTCACTCAGGCAAAATGCAGTTATAAAAATACAACAGTATATTTATTGTCATACAAACAACACTAGAATATTATATACACACAGTAAATAAATGCCAGGCAGATTTACCACATCATCTGTCCCTTACCCCAATAGCTTCAGGAATTATAGTCACCTGCTGTCCAGACTTCATGACCCATGGATCCCTCTCAGCTGCATATATAGACTCGAGTTAGAAAACGACAATTCAAAACTCCATCTTGCACCTTCCTGAATGAAATCCAAGCCTCAACACCCCTCCCCCCTGGAGTTGTTCCTTATATATCACAGGTCTAATTTCCACAGTCTTTCCCCTCCCTGGGCAAACCCCTGCGTCTATTCTACTTAACCATTGGTCAGTGCTGGACTAAGGGGGGGGGGGGTTGGACAGGGGAGTGAAGATGAGCTGTCCTTTCAGAGAACCTCCCCTGTTAGATGGCCTGTCTGGACTAGCCTGGTGAGAACAATGGACACTAATTAGTTTTTCTACTCAGACACATGGCAACCTGATCCCTACCTATAATCCCCCTGGCTTCACTTTAACAACAATGAATAGCAACCTTACTTCACGTTATCAATATACAATAAACAATATACATATGTACACTGAACTACAATGTCCCCTTAGCCACATGTTATTGGACAATGCAGTTATAATCTGGTGAGCTGGGGAAACAAAAGAAGGCTATAAAAAGTATTTGCTATAATTCACATATCATACTCGTTTTGTCACATTCCTCCCCTACTTTTTTTAGCCCTTGTTTCCCAGTGGCTCCCTAGCCCCAAGTAATCATTTCTTACAAGTCCAAAGTTTCTGGCCTGCTGTGGTTTCTCCTGGGTCTGATGGTAAGGTAGACAGCAGTACACAGTTCCTCTTTCTCCCACCAGGGTCCCATGGCTGCAAGCATGTCTTCCCACCCAGCTGGAGTGGGGGTTTATGCTGCCCTGTGTCATAAGATGAGTCAACAATAAAACTGGGCCACTCCGGTGCACACATCCATGGTAGGAGAGTTGTAGTCCAACATCCCTTGGGTGCCTTGTCTACCCTTAATTGCCCAACTGCAAATAGTCCCTTGGCCTGTCCTTTGTTTCTGGAGGCCATGCTCCCCTCCCCCACATATCCGAGGGAAAACTGCCAAGTGGCAGGAAAACTTTCTGGCACCTTGTCCGTTTGTTTCTGGCAAAGATCCGATCCCCCCTCCACCAAACACTCAAGGGACAACTGCCCAGTGGCAGGCAAGCGTGGGGGCTCCATTAATTCTTTGCTTATGGGGAATCCTGTAAGTATGTTGGTGTGCATCTCCCCTCCCCTGCTACCACATCCAACTGTTGCACTACTTCCCTCGCATCTGGCGCATCGGGGTAGTGTGAATCCTCATTGGACACAGACTTGTCCTCCTGGCAGCAAAACAAAGTGGATGGTCCAGTGCAGGCCTCTGGTATTAGGTCCTGGATTCCCAGATTTGGAGCTGGAGTGCGATGCATCAAAGCTGGTGGGGCTGGTGAATCTTGCTGTACTGGTGCCCTCTCAGACACCCACTCAGTCAACATCTCCTCATCTGCCAATTCTGCATAGGGGAAGGCATAAGTGTAATTTTCCCAGGGCCCCATGGTAGTTGCCTCTGACATGACAATTCCTTTATCCTCTCCCATTAATTCTGTCCTACAGTCTGTAAACATGATTTCTGCTGAGATCATATGTTGCGCAAGTTTATGATTCTCTTCTGTCACAATTGGGTACAGCTGTACATCACTTGCTCCGGAGAGCACACATGCGGTATCCTGCGTTACTTCATTAAACAAATTCTTTTCAGGCACAACAGGGATGGATATCTGGTCTTTTCTGTAATTCTGTTCTAACTCAGACACAGTCTCAGGTTCTAATAACACTGGCAAATTATCAGAAGATGCTACTACATGGTACTTACTTGGTAGCTCTTTTCCATCCAAGTCACCAAATGGGAGAATTTCTCCTAATCCTTTCTGAGTAGTCAGAGGTACAACATCCTCACCAAGCAGTTCTTCTCCAGTCTCCCCCAAGATAGTAGCTTGGGCAACTGTATTTAATCCACTGGGATGGACCTCCCCCTGATTAACAGACTGAGCAGCCATCTTTTTAGAGTGTGACAAAAGATATTCCAATTGGCATTTTTCAGTATTCACTCGATAACATTGATCCTGCCACATTTCAGTGTCCGTAAATCCTTGCCGCCATACCTCATCCTCTGCTTCTTCAAAACTCTGTTGCAGACATTGCATTTGTTCCCAGAGAGGTATGTGGGGACCTAAAGTGAGCATCCATTTTCTATAAACACTAAAGGCATTGATGGGATTCTCCTGATCTTTTAACAAACGTTTCAGGATATCCATGTGTGTGCAGTACAGGTAAGGTACACCCCGGATCTGGCATTCCACTAT
The DNA here is from genome assembly GCF_038048845.1 of Mixophyes fleayi. Lineage (NCBI taxonomy): Eukaryota > Metazoa > Chordata > Amphibia > Anura > Limnodynastidae > Mixophyes > Mixophyes fleayi. Next base: position 48,375,900 of record NC_134412.1, on the reverse strand, counting down.
CAGCTCCTCCATACTCATTGTCTCTAGTGGATCTGTAGAATCTGCTAATGGGACAGATTCTATTAATACGTTTGCAGGGGGTTCATCACACATGTCACTGTGCTGTAATAGTCCATTTACGTCTTGTTTGTACTGCTGATTATTGTTGTATCTGGATTCTCCCTTGGCCAGATTCTGCATAGTACAAATAACTTCATGTGTAAAATCATCCCATGCTGGTTCATCCCGAAAATTACAGGCACTTGCCTCCTCTTTCAACATTAGGAACACATCCAACATGTTCTCCAATTTCTCCTGTAGACTGGCTCCTTCCCACATAATAATCTTTGGGCACTCCTCATCCCAATAATCCAAAATGTGCTGCATTGTGGTGGGGTGGTGCAACACATCCATATCCCCATCCTGCAGGCACTCCCACAGTCCTTCATCCCAGTACACCTTTCTCCTGGTTGTACTGGACTGCTTCATCCCTTCCTTTGGGAACTTTTTCAACACTGGGCTGTGATCTGCTCTTTTGTTCCTAGAGCTCACACCCATTTTACTTCCAGGGATCACCTCACTGTGATTTCCTCTCTTTGAGACACGGTTCCATCTTTCGCTCTCCTCTGGCGGGGTGCGCTTCCCCTTATCAAATCGGCACTTAGACGGCATCTTCCCTCGCCTAAAGCCCACAACGCTTTTCGTGACACTTTCTACCTTAAAGCCTTTAGGAGTAAGTTCAGGATAATGTGGTAACTGGTTTCTAGTGCTAACTGCTTTGCAGAGCCCTGGAATGTATCACGATATAGTTCCCCTGCAGCTCTACCCAGATAGGACCTGTGAGTGACCCCACTGCTTGCCACCAAAAATGTGAAGATACCGGGTATATCTGGCCCAGTGCTACCCAGTACCTTCTAGGATTTGTATGGTCACTCAGGCAAAATGCAGTTATAAAAATACAACAGTATATTTATTGTCATACAAACAACACTAGAATATTATATACACACAGTAAATAAATGCCAGGCAGATTTACCACATCATCTGTCCCTTACCCTAATAGCTTCAGGAATTATAGTCACCTGCTGTCCAGACTTCATGACCCATGGATCCCTCTCAGCTGCATATATAGACTCGAGTTAGAAAACGACAATTCAAAACTCCATCTTGCACCTTCCTGAATGAAATCCAAGCCTCAACACCCCTCCCCCCTGGAGTTGTTCCTTATATATCACAGGTCTAATTTCCACAGTCTTTCCCCTCCCTGGGCAAACCCCTGCGTCTATTCTACTTAACCATTGGTCAGTGCTGGACTAAGATGGGGGGGGGTTGGACAGGGGAGTGAAGATGAGCTGTCCTTTCAGAGAACCTCCCCTGTTAGATGGCCTGTCTGGACTAGCCTGGTGAGAACAATGGACACTAATTAGTTTTCCTACTCAGGCACATGGCAACCTGATCCCTACCTATAATCCCCCTGGCTTCACTTTAACGACAATGAATAGCAACCTTACTTCAAGTTATCAATATACAATAAACAATATACATATGTACACTGAACTACAATGTCCCCTTAGCCACATGTTATTGGACAATGCAGTTATAGTCTGGTGAGCTGAGGAAACAAAAGAAGGCTATAAAAAGTATTTGCTATAATTCACATATCATACTCGTTTTGTCACAGCCAACAATATAGTGCGAGCATTACAGCTGGGTGATTTCCAGCACATTCCCTGTTTTGCTCACACCATCACCTTGGTGGTGCAGAGCTTCCTACAAAATAACCGTGAGGTGCAGGAAATGCTTTCGGTGACCCGTAAGATTTCAGGCCATTTCAGATATTCGGCCACAGCATGTAGGAGATTGCAGCAGCTCCAAGTGCAGTTTAACTTGCCCTGTCACCAACTTAAGCAGGAGGTGGTAACTAGGTGGACTTCCGCCCTGTACATGCTGCAGAGGCTGGAGGAACAGCGCAAAGCCATCCAAGCGTATTGCACAAGCCATGACATTGGGAAAGGAGCGGGCATGTATTTCACTCTTGCACAGTGGGGAATCCTTTCAGTCCTGTGCAAGGTGCTGAAACCATTTGAAGTTGCGACATGTGAAGTGAGTGCAGAGTCTGCTAGTTTGAGCCAAGTCATTCCTTTAATTAGACTATTGGAAAAGCAGCTTGAGAAACTGAAGGAGGAGATGAAATCAAGCAATTCCGCAAAGTATGTTGGCCTTGTCGATCAAGTACTTAATTCGCTTCACAATGATCCTCGAGTTATTAAGATCTTGAACTCGGATCAGTACGTTTTGGCCACTGTGCTTGATCCAAGGTTTAAGACCTACATTGAGTCTTTGCGTCAAAATGAATGAAATGTGAACTTTTGCAAGGAGCTATTGCTCAGCAAGTTGGCCGCTGAACTGGGCCTTGGCTTGACGACGTGTCCTACTTCACTTTCTCAAGCTGCTGCTGCTGCTCGTAAAAAAATAAATTTCCCAAAAAGAAGCAGGGAAGACGCAGGGGGCAGACCAGAACAATTTAACATCTGGGCTGGTTTGAAGGATTTTTCAAAAAAATGTGTCACCTTGCCCATAACTCCATCCAATACGAGTATAAACATGCAAAGGATGGTGGAGGATTATTTTCAAGAGGTAATTGATATGGAAATGTCAGACAGTCCCTTTCCTTACTGGGAGGAAAAGCAGGCCATTTGAAAACCCATGTACAAACTTGCTTTGCAATACCTAAGCTGCCCACCCTCCAGTGTGTACTCCCAAAAATGTGGAGAAAATGAACTACATCTTCCACGAGGAAGGCCTTCACCATCAAAGACATCCAAGCACTGATTGTTCTGTAATGGCGGAATCAAGCGGCGATGAATTGATAGTCTGTGATGATGACGTACACACTCATGAGGGTGAGGATGAAGCTCCAGATGATGACGATAACATCTTTTTAAAACTTTCTATTTAAGTCTAGAGGCAATTTACCCCACCGTCTTGAAAGGCTGCTGTTTTGGCAATTTCTCATTATGGCTAGGGTGTCATATACAGACTGACCCCAAACTGCCTTTGTCCATTTCAATTAATATTGTACAGTCTATAACGGCTGAATTTTCTTGTATTTTCTACAAGCGGAGGAGGGCCTAGAGAGACAGAAACCAAACTGCTTTTGTCCATTTCAATTAATATTGTACAGTCTATAACGGCTGATTTTTTTTGTATTTTCTACAAGTGAAGGGGGGCCTAGAGAGACAGAAACCAAACTGCCTTTGTCAATTTCTTGACATATTTAACTATAAGTGTAGGGTGTAATATACACCCAAAGATGATGGCTGCATTGACAATATGCATAGAATGGAATGGAAGACAATCTGGTTTGTGTGTAGAATTAATGAAGGCCTACCTGCCAGGAATTAAACAGTTTTTTTGATAATTTATTAGCTTTACAATTACATTACTTATCCAAAAAACAGGTGGAGCACTAAATTTGATTATTTAATGCACAAAAACATTGATTTTCCAACAAAATTACAAAACAAAACCAAACAAAACCAAAACACGCAAGGGCGGTTTTGCAAAACCAAAACCAAAACACGAAGGTAATCCAGATTCAAAACAAAAACCAAAACCAAAACACGGGGGTCAGTGAGCATCTCTATTCCAAAGCCACTGAAATCGTTGATCGAGGATTTCAAAGTGACTTTAAACTAGATCGTTGATCGAGGATTTCAAAGTGACTTTAAACTAGAGATGGGCGGGTCCGGTCCGAACCCACACGAACTTTGGGTATCCGAGTACCGAGCTGAGTAGGCTCGGTACTCTCCCGCCCGCTCAGAATCCAGACAAGACCGAACGTCATTGTGACGTCGTTGGATCTCGGGGCTCGGTTCTCGCGATACTTGAAGATTATAAATACACGCCTCCACAGTAATCCATCGCCATTTGACAGAGGGAGAGAGCAGGGTGTAGTCACAGGCTGATTAGAGCAGGGACATAGAATACAATATTCTGATTCCAATTGTGCTAACAAAAATCGCTAGAGAAGAGAGGAGGATAGAGGGTTTTTTTTATTTTTCCAATATTTCTGGCTGTCAAAATTACTATCTGTCAGCAGTATCTACCAACTAATTTTTAGCACTCCCCAGTGCTTTTGGGGTGTCCCCCATAATTGTGCCTAAATATTTCTGGCTGTCAAAATTACTATCTGTCAGCAGTATCTTACCAAATAATTTTTAGCACTCCCCAGTGCTTTTGGGGTGTCCCCCATAATTGTGCATAAATATTTCTGGCTGTCAAAATTACTATCTGTCAGCAGTATCTTACCAAATAATTTTTAGCACTCCCCAGTGCTTTTGGGGTGTCCCCCATAATTGTGCATAAATATTTCTGGCTGTCAAAATTACTATCTGTCAGCAGTATCTTACCATTGATTTTCCAGCAAAATAGCAAAACAAAACCAAACAAAACCAAAACCAAAACCAAAACACGCAATGGCGGTTTTGCAAAACCAAAACCAAAACACGACGGTAATCCAGATCTAAAACCGAATACAAAACCAAAACACGGGGGTCAGTGACCATCTCTACTTGAAACTCTCATTCAGCAATGGAACAACGTCATTCCAATCCAGCAGTGTGTACAATCAAACAACCAATTGTCCGACATTCTGACAATAGTTACTGGGCATGTATTTTTAAATTTAGTATGTTGTCTCTATCTCTCCCACGTGGTGCGGTGTCAAAACGGCAATAGTGTTCTTTTAATGGAGAAGCAATAAGAAACCTGTTTCATAGGCTCCATATTTATGTTTTTCTGTATGCATTGTTAACACATGTGAAAGTATATAGTCTCATTAAACTTTTGTTTGTTTAACTGATGGAACGTGTGTCCATATTCTTCAATTCTGTATTATTACATTAATATGAAGAATGAAAAATTTCCTGCACCTCTGTGTATTTTTTATATATATATATATATATATATATATATATATATATATATATATATATATATATATATATATATATATATTAGAGATGCTCACTGACCCCCGTGTTTTGTTTTTGTTTTTGTTTTTGGATCTGGATTACCGTTGTGTTTTGGTTTTGGTTTTGCAAAACCGCCATTGCGTGATTTGGTTTTGGTTTTGTTTGGTTTTGTTTAAGCCATTTTTGGTCTAAAATAACCTAATATAGTGCTCAACAAGTTTCTTGGATAAGTGAGGTAATTCTAAAGCTAATAAATTATCCAAAAACCAGTTTAATCCCTGGTAGGCCGTCCTTAATGTGAACACTTGCCTGCAAATTATACAGACCAACCTGGTTGTCTACCTCCTCCACCTTCGATTATTGGCAATGTAGCCATCGTCTTTGGGTGTATATTACACCCTCCACTTGTAGTTGAATAGAAAAAAAACAGCCTGCATAGACTGTGGAATTAGAAAGTAAAAATAAATGGACCACGGTAGTTTGGTATCTGTCTGCATCAGACCCCCTCTCCACCAGGAGTAAAATAGAAAACTATTCAGCCGTTATAGAGTCTACAATATAAATAGAAATTGAGAAAGGCAGTTTGGTATCTGTCTGCATCAGACCCCCTCTTCACTAGGAGTGAAATAGAAAACTATTCAGCCGTGATAGAGTCTACAATATAAATAGAAATTGAGAAAGGCAATTTGGTATCTGTCTGCATCATAATCATCAACATCATCATTAGTGCCCCCATCACCTACACAAATCTCCCCCTCATCCTCTTCTAATTCAAAAGGGGCATCCTCAATTGGTGTATCACTGGCTACACTCTGGCTGTTTAGGCACACATCAGCAGAACTGCTGAAAGGGCCCTTCTTTATGGGTACACTAACAGAATGCTCACGATTAGACATCCCAGTGTTGGATGGATTCTCCACAGGGATTGGTGTCATTTCTGATTCAGAGCAAACATTATCCTCTAATGCCTTACTGTCATCTTGCAGCTCGGCTTTGACGCGTAACAGTAGTTGTGCACCACTTGTAGGCTCGGTAACATTTTTGGATCTGCCACTAATAGAGAAAGGCGAAGGCCTCATTCTTTCTTTGCCACTGCATGTGTAGAATGGCATGTTGGCAATTTTTTTTTATCAGCAGGTAACTTTTCCTCAGTTACACTTCGTTTTCACTTTAACACGGAATTATTTTTTTTGTTGTGTGTGTTTTTTGGCTGATTTCAAAAGACGGTGTAGTTTGACATTGCCTTTCCCAGATGACGTACTGGGAACACTACCATCAGGACTAGTGACAGAACCTGGTTGCTCATTTTGCTCATATAGAGAAAAATAGTAAAATCACTGTTCTGCGCTACGGTTTCCCAAAACAAAACTAGTAGAGTATATTCTATAAATATAAAGAACAAAAAATTAATACTTATATCAACTGATGTTCAAGTCTGGTCAGATCATTCTGAAATTTTTCTGATGACAGTCAGATCATGACCTGACTGTCATCAGAAAAATTCAGAATCATCTTTCATTTTTCTCTGTATGTTACCTCTACTTTCTGGTGTAAAGTTTTATTTCACTTATCTGCAGAAGCGGTATATGTAGCGCTGTAAGGATATTACCCTCTATTTACATTTTGCTCATATGTGGACTGCTTTGAATCCATTCTGAGCCCAAAGCACTTGTAGTGCTACAAATTGTTTTTGACACTGCTGCAATATAGTACTTTTTTCACAGCCAGATACATTTCTGCAAAAGAATGCGGGACACCCCAAAAGCAAATTTAAGTGCTAAATGTATTGTTTTTACAGTGCTGCAATATAGTACTTTTTTCACAGCCAGATAAATTTCAGCTAAAGAATGGGGGACACCCCAAAAGCAAATGGAAGTGCTAAATATATTTTTTTTACAGTGATGCAAAATAATACTTTTAAGACTTTAGGACTGAGTGAAATTTCTCACCTAGGAAGACTACAGTGGTGTCAACCCTACCACTTCCTCAACTTCTACAGTGCTCTCCAGATTGCTAGGTCCACTGTGGGCACTATGGCTTTTACGCCTCAGAAATTTGGGTAAGATACATCAAGCCATCACCACCTTGTCTACTTTGTCTTGGCGCAGATTTACGGCGGAATAGAAAATTCTAAATCTGTTGCTCAATATATGAACAGCATTTTCCACAACTCGCCTTGCTCTTGACAATCTATAACTAAATATCCTCCTCACTGGTGTGAGAGTTCTTTGGGGATAAGGTTTTAATACATTGGGGTGCAGAGCAAAGGTTTCATCAGCTACAAAACTAATATTTAGTCCAAATTGGGTTTCGGTATTTGGTGGCAAATTAAGTGCATTGTTTTTAAGTTTGTCATGGGAAGGTGTCTGCTGCAATGCCCCGCCATCTGACACTTTTCCATTTTTCCCAATGTCCACGAACAGCAATTCATAGTTGGCATCCACTATCACCATCAGAGTAAGGCTGAAGAATCCTTTATAGTTGTAGTAATATGGTCCTCTTTTTGAGGTTGGCATAATTATGACATGTTTGCCATTTATGGCACCCCCACAATTGGAGAAATTCCAAAGTGTTTCAAAATCTTGTGCAATTAGTTTTTATTCCTCTACTGTCGCAGGAAACTGTAAGAGAAAGATTGTTGTAATGTAAAATCAATACATACATGACTGTCATACTAACTAGTCTACCTTCTGTTTCAATTACACAGCGATTTCTTATTCGAAAAAGGATTTGTTGCTGTGGCAGAGCAAAGAATGGGGGACACTCCAAAAGCAAATGGAAGTGCTAAATATATTTATTATTAAAGTGCTGCAATATAGTACTTTTTCACAGCCAGATAAATTTCTGCAAAAGAATGGGGGACACCCCAAAAGCAAATGGAAGTGCTAAATATATTTTTTTTACAGTGATGCAAAATAATACTTTTTTTACAGCCAGATAAATTTCAGCAAAAGAATGGGGGACACCCCAATAGCACTTGGAGTGCCAGAAACTGAACAAAAAACCCTCCTCTCTTCACCTCTTACTGCTGTAACAATCTGGTATTAAGCTTTCAATGCTGTTGAATACTTTCAATCACTGTCCCTGCGCTGATATAGCCAGTGTGACCTAACCCTGCTTTCTCCCTCTGTCAAATGGCGATAGATTGCTGTGGAGACTGGTATTTATGCTTTTTAAATCTCGCAAGATCCGAGCTCAGTAAAACGAATACGTCACAATGACGTTTTGCCTCGATTTCGAAACCGAATGGGCGGGAGAGTACCGAGCGGCTTGGTACTCGGATACCCTAAATTCGGTAGGATTCGGATCTCGGGCAACCGAGCCCGCCCATCTCCAATATATATGCATATTGTCAAAGTCAAATAGTTGGATGAAAGAAAGAATATTGATTAATATTGGTTTATCGTGCGATTGCGATCAGTACGCCACGTGTCATGGCGCAATTGCACGATAAATAATGCACGCATATAAGCACACTTACACATTCACTTGTATATAGTTCATTTTTATAATAGTTCCAATCCACAGTCATTTATGAACAGATGTTATTTAGTTCATAGTAAAATATTATAAGGTTATATGTACACGTTAGTGAGATCTAAGGTTCAGGTCACAGGAAAAATATCATGTCTGGTATCATTCTAATCCCCTATTTATTCGCATACGTCCGGTTCAATCGCTGAAAAGATCACACCTTGCGTATGCTACTTATGGATGATAGGGAATAAATGATAAAGAATGGTATTGTCTGTGTTATGCAAATAGACCAGCTTGAACTAGTTCTTGGTGGGAAGATTAGGTATGCATCTTCGGGAGAGCTGACCCCCAACCTTGGATGGTATCGTTTGAACTGGCCAATTATCTGCATTACACTGGACCTTCCTGAAGCCTGAATCTATGGAAACATGCTAAATCATCTGTATTGTTTTCACTGTATCACTGAGTGTATATAAGCAGGGGCTCTGGGACCAGCATGCAGTCACTTTGACCACAGACTTCTGGACTGAATGACTGTATAGCTGGATCATGCAGAGCACAGCGTATGTATCAGCTGTACTTATTTATTGAACTGAAATACTTTTGCTGTTGCTAATAAATCGCTTTCTGCTTTGGAACCATACAAATCGCATAGATAATGATTATTGGTAAACGATAAAGTAACTTTAATAATATATATATATATACATATATATATATATATGTATATATATATATATATATATATATATATATATATATGTATATGTGTTAGGCTGCTGGCCTGATCACCAACCCACAGAACTAGATGACGGAGGTTTCACCTTTAGAAGCCGCCTTTCCCTTAGAGCTTAATGCGCTCACCGGTACTCAGATGCCCCCAGGACTTAGCTCCAGATGTAGTGTCGGTTGGTAATGCAGGACCACAGCGGCAGGCGAGGAGACTGGTAGAAAGCAGCGGGTAGTCAAAATGATAGCCAAGTTCAAGGGTCACAGGCAAGCAGGGTAGTCAGTTAACATGCCAGAGGTCGGGGTCACCTGCAAGGTAGCAGGGTCCAAGGTACAGGCCAGAAGGGTCAGGGTCATGAGAAAACAGGCATAGTCAAAATCCTAGCAGGGGGTCATACACGAGAGATCCAACAAAGTATATACAGGACAGGAACAAGGAAACAGGAGCAGGTCAGCAAGACTGGGACAGCAAAGCTATAAGCGGCAGGGAGGCTAAGCCCTCCCTGCTTTAAATACTGTATGTGGCCTATCAGAGCCTATCTCTGTAAATCACCCCCAGCTTATGCCTGGCACATATAATGAATTAATTAGACTGCAGGCTAGGAACCCTTTTGCGCACGCGCCCGGCTGTTCTCTGTTGCCGGGACGCGGCGCTACAGCACTTGGCATCCGACTGGGCTGGACCCGCAAGTGACGTCCCGGTCGTTAAGGAAACGGCCGGGGCAGAACAGAGACAGATCCGCAGCGGCTATGGGCACCGCCGCGGCTCGTAACAATATATATATGTATGTATATATATATATATATATATATGTATATGTCTTTCTATGTCTAATATTGTAGTTGTGCCTAGTCTGCCCATTAATACTTCTACGTCTATTGACTTTTATTAACATAATTGCTGAGTAGAAATCTATTTATATAAATATGTATTGATATGTATCTACTTGTATAATTGTACAACTGCATCCACCCTGTGTCTGCAAACTGGTTTTGCCTTTATTTCAGGCATAACTATCTTTATAGTACAACCAATAAACCAGAAAGTTGTTTAAAATATGTTTTATCTGTAAACATGATTCACAAAAAAAGGATGTAGAAACTGCAGAACATCTTAATCCACTAAATAAAATAATTTACATTATAATTATTTTAATGCTTAATCTGGCTACAGGCTTCAAATATTGCTTTCTACTTTCACTACATGTGAAACAAGTCCTGGTGATTTTTCTCCAGTTTTTTTTTAAATTTTCTTAACAACATTGATGTTAGTCCTCAATTCTTTAAAATATTTGCTCAGCTTTTCTATCTTCATTACCACACCATTTCCATCACCGGAAGTTATATAAATATTGGTCTGTGTGCCCTCCTTCTCTCCAAATTGTCATCAGATATGGCGATGGTATCTATATGAGGAAAGGAAAATTATTTTAATGATGTTTAAGGATTAAACACAACATTGTTTTTAGCAGTGGGACTACTGCAATTTGGTCATCTTGGACACTGTTTGAAATCACTTTATGCAGATGTCCCTCCTGGGTCTCGCCAGGCATGCCGCAATGCTGGTCCATGCCAACTGAAATATAGAAGCCATTTTTTAATATAATAGTACAGGGAACACTTTTTAATATTCTTTAATAACCTCCCGTTCCTCTTTTATTTCCCCAATTCCTATCTCAGTGATTTCTTCTTTTATAATCAGTATATCATCTTCCATTTAACTTTTTTGAGTAGCTATGCAGCACATCATGCATTTTTCTTTCTGTAAATAGATGTCAAACTTTTTCTAATCATACTAATCGTTATTGTTACCGTTAATTACTAACACCATTTACTAACTAGTTTTTCAAAGTTTTAATAAGCACGTTTAATACTCACTTAGTTTAATGTTCGCTCTGATTCTCTTGAGCCTTCTTTGCTCCTTGTTTTTTGGGTTGAACCACCTTTTTTGAATTTAGAAACTTGTTCTTTTTTTGCTTAGTAGACCAATTAGTTCTTAATTTTACTGAGTTTGTCTCTAAGCAGATTTATGAGCTTCTGCATAATTAGTTATTTTCGGTGATTAAATTTTCAGTATTTTCGCTTTTGACCATTGAAGTAGTGCTGGACTACTCACCATCATCTTCCTCTCTCTTGGACACATTGGCTTAGCTCTTCTAATGTCCTCTAATTGCATTACTTCTTCCCATTTCCAACCCCCTCCACTCCTCCATCACTTCTGTCAACTCTGTCTTTCACTTGTTTATCCACCATTTTCTCACTTACCGCTGGCGATGGATTGGCTCCTCTATAATTTTATAGATACAGACATGGGCGTTCTCAAATGGTATGGATGAATCATAGCCTCTATTGCTGCAGTGTTGAACATTGCGGGTGACATCTCATTTGTCTATAATAACCACGTGTTTGCAGCTGTGTCGGAAAAATCTTTGAACGTTCCATAGCATATGAGCGGATACAATGATTTGTTTAAGTGATTTCATCGCTATTATAGAGAAAAACGTTTAATATGGCATCTGACAAAAGTGTAGAGCTCAGGAAAGACTTCTTTGAGGCCTACAGATCCCATCCCTGCGTGTGGAAAACTAAATCCAAAGAGTACTCCAAGAGACAGAAGAGGAGCTTGACTTTGAATGACATCGTAAAAGTGTGCCTTCCCCATTATCTCACTGTACAGAGGGATAAGAGGAAGATCCAGAACTCGAGGACTGTCTGCAAAAAAAACTTAATAATATTGAAGTCTCCAAAAAATCAGGGGCAGGGGCTGAGTTTGTTTATGTGCGCAACTTATGGTATTTTGACCTCCTGCGTTTCACAAGTGATGAGGAAATACCAAGACAGTATACTTGCAACATGGAGATGGATCGTAGTACCTCACATGAAGTTCTAGAAACAGATGACATACCAGCAAATGGCACAGTAAGTAAAACATACAATATTGTTAAGCCGTAATTTATTTGTTTACATTTACCTGATAATTAAGCTTACAATCAACCATAAAATGCGAATACACATACATTACAAAATGTCATTCTGCCAGGACACTGCACCCTCACCATTAAAATATTTCAAATAAGCCTTCACAGTTTACCTTTGCAATGGTACTGAAATTTCTCACCTAGGAAGACTACAGTGGTGTCAACCCTACCACTTCCTCAACTTCTACAGTGCTCTCCAGATTGCTAGGTCCACTGCGGACACTGTGGCTTTTACGCTTCAGAAATTTGTGTAAGATACATCAAGCCATCACCACCTTGTCTTCTTTGTCTTGGCACAGATTTATGGCAGAATGGAAAATTCTAAAACTGTGGCTCAATATATGAACAACATTTTCCACAACTCGCCTTGCTCTTGACAATCTATAACTAAACATCCTCCTCACTGGTGTGAGAGTTCTTTGGGGATAAGGTTTTAATACATTGGGGTGCAGCGCAAAGGTTTCATCAGCTACAAAATTAATATTTAGTCCAAATTGGGTTTCGGTATTTGGTGGTAAATTAAGTGCATTGTTTTTAAGTTTGTCATGGGAAGGAGGCTGCTGCAATGCCCCGCTATCTGACACTTTTCCATTTTTCCCAATGTCCATGAATAGCAATTCATAGTTGGCATCCACTATCGCCATCAGAATAAGGCTGAAGAATCCTTTATAGTTGTAGTAATATGGTCCTCTTTTTGAGGTTGGCATAATTATGACATGTTTGCCATTTATGGCACCCCCACAATTGGAGAAATTCCAAAGTCTTTCAAAATCTTGTGCAATTAGTTTTTATTCCTCTACTTCCGCAGGAAACTTTAAAAGAAAGATTGTTGTAATGAAAAATCAATACATACATGACTGTCATACTAACTAGTCTACCTTCTGTTTCAATTACACAGCGATTTCTTATTCGAAAAAGGATTTGTTGCTGTGGCAGAGCAATGTGGTACAACACAGCTGACAAAAGACAGACAGGAAAGCCCATTTTTACTCACACAGTTAACCACAAATGGACCCACAGAGGACAATGGTAAAGCTACCCAGCCACAAGGGGATCAAACTGGCAGAAGGGGAAAGAAAAGGGCCCGTGAGCATGAGCACAATGGTGCTCTTATGAGTCTGCGAACTACTTACTGTCAAAGGAACCAAATGACTCGGACCTGCTTGCTGCAACTTTAGCAAAACAAATGAGAAATCTAAATGGAGAGATGAGAATAGAGATGGAATGCTTTGTTTGTGACATAATTTATAGGTCACAAAGGGGGATCTCTCACAAGACACTTCATTGACCCGATCCACTCATCCACCAAGGACAATTCAGGCAACATCCCAACATGGAAAATGCCAGAAATTGCCCATCCTGCCTACATTACTTCAACACCGATGGGAAGCACAAGTATGCTTCAGTATACAGGGAGTCCGTCACCATTGGAAAACAGTGAACATTTTCAATATGAACAACTGACACCTGTATTTTTTTTAAAAAAAAAAAATAAGAAGAATAATGTTTTTTTTTTGTTTTTTTTTTATATGCTTTTTTTGTGCCCTATTTAAGTTAAATATTCATTCTGCTTTCCCTTCTTCAGCCCATCTCTGGTCTACACGCTAGAGATGGGTCTCATATCCCTCTAGTCCCAAGTCAATGTTTACCCTCAATTCTCAGAAATATTTGTTGTGTTTTCCTATCTTTACCATCTTCAACCCATCTCTGCTCATCTCTAATAAACAGAGATGGGTTCCATATCCCAACAGCATATAGGCCATAGGCAATGCTTATACATATCTATAGTTTTTTGTACTTTTGTATATTTTGTTTGTGCGGTTTTTAATCTGCTAATTAACATGGTGCATTTCTATTTTAATAAAAAAATATTTTTTGAAAAACAGACTGATCGTCATGATCGTCTGTATTTCTTGATCCGATTCAGGACCCTTGGACCTAGCTGAAGTAGGACTGAAACGGAACCTGGAAGCTTTGATGATCTCTTTGCCTATCTAGAGTACTGAGAGTAGCACAAACAGTTTAGGAATCTCAGTACTGGAGTCTGTGCCTGAGTACTGAACTGGAATCCGGTGTAATGACGAACTGGAACTGTTCGTAGGAACTCAATCCCGGCACCTGTGGCCAGGCACATGGAACTAGAACCCACTAAAAAGAACTCAGACAGAAAACACACAGAAACTCAGAACAGAACGTACTGGAACTGGAGACAGGGACTAGGAATTTAGAACCATGACACAGAATGGTGAACTCAGGAATGTGTGGCAGCCACAGACCTGGAACCTACAGACAGATACATAGAACTGAAAAAAGCCGTAGAGACTCAGAACCAGCTGTAGCAACAGAACTGATGATACTGGTAAAGCCACTGATACTGCAGAAGAGAAACTGGATTGTACAAAGTTCTTACTGAGATTAGCACTGTTGCAGAATGCAGAAAATTGCAGGAAGTTGAGTAGCTTGAAAGTGCAGAGTACTTGCAGAAAGATGAACTCCGGGTAATGCAGAATACTTGAAGGAACATATGCATTGAAAAGAGATGTGCACTTTAAAATGCATGAAACTTGCAAAGTGAAGTTCAGTTGGTAATGCAGGATGTTCACAGAAGATCAGTTTGTAAACACATTGTAATCAGGAACCTGGAGCCAAGAACTATTCTCAGGAAAGAAGGGGGTTGTTCTGAACAGATCTCAGCAGCAGGTTTAAATAGGTTGTTCCAAACAACTTTTGGCTGCACAGTTCCTGTGATCACAGCTGCTTAATCTGGTTGATTTGGAATGATCACCTGTCTGCATCTAAGATGACCACGCTCATACAGCAGAACAAATATATGTGTTTATTTACAAATGGAGATGTGCTGAACAGGAATGCGGCAGTTGACCAGGAGGGACCCAGGTAGCCGTGATATGACAGTGGCGGATGTGGAAAGTGCGGTTAAGACCCTGATTTGTGACACTAATTATTTTACCAATTTTTTTATACATTGTCCATGCAGACCTTGTATGATAAGCGTCACATGTCTCAGGTATGATCAAACCCAGAGCTTGAGGTGAATTGCTGTGCTGTATTTGAGATCAGCCAGTGTCTTCCCTGTGTCAAAAAATCTCAGGGTAGCAACCAGTCTCTGCTCTGCAGATATGGGTCTCCTAAATGGGTGCCCTCTTTTTGGAAGAGTGGGATGACAAGCAGCAGCATCTCCTGGAATGTAGGGTCATCCATCCTCAGGAAACTCATGAAGTCATTAGGGTTGTTGTGTCGTATCTCCTGTAGCAGGCACACATGTGAAAAAGAGTCTCTTCTCTGGAACCACTCTTTGGTCCATCAAGTCTGATTCTTTCTCCTTCTTTCCCTCCAGGTCTGTGCTTGCAGTGCTCTTACTAGGCAAAAGTCCACGAGCTTGCTGTTGATCAATTGAGGCCATTTTATTGAAATAAACCTTAACAAATATGCAGTTGCGAACGTACACTTTAAACAAACGTGCTATAGAAAGAATGGTGATGACGTATCTCCTTTTCCGGAATCCTTGTTTGTGTGAGTTATTTCTCGCTGAGGTTCAGACATTTATTTAAATATTGTGCAAATTGCTACTGAGAGGCCATATATCTGGACCAAAAGGGGGGGGGGAATTTTAATCCGCTCCAAGGTAAGGATAAACCTCAAATTAGTATGGTTTATAATTAACATACAATATGAGGGGGTGCTCTCATAACTAGACGAATCTAAAGTTTAGAAGGAATACAGTTGATATTAGATATCAACTGAACAAAGTAGTGTGCGAGGCACTCCTATCCATAGGATTTGTAAACATAAAATCAACTTTATTAGTTATTTGTTAAAAAGATTTAGACAAATGACCAAATGTCATAACAATCGGCGAATTAAAAATATAGATGTGAGAAAGATTGAAATGCAGTGAAAGAGAATATATAAAATTGACCCGCAGGGAAGGTCAATTGCCCCTATTAATTATCTATTCATATATTTAGCTGGATATAGCTGATTACATAGGGGTTGGTCTAGTCTCAAATTGAGTAGTGGTTTTTAGGACCACTATTAATTGGTGTATTCGGTCTCATCAGGGTATAAATTTATAGTATGTTTAGCTATCATTATAGCCATTACAGCCATATAGCCTAATATTTTCCCCACAGAGGATACAATAATAACACATGAGAACGCTTCATATTTATCCATGACAGTATCCTAACTGATGTGGGATGTATAATGACCCTGTGATGGCTATAATGATAGCTAAATATACTATAAATTTATACCCTGATGAGACCGAATACACCAATTAATAGTGGTCCTAAAAAACACTACTCAATTTGAGACTAGACCAACCCCTATGTAATCAGCTATATCCAGCTAAATATATGAATAGATAATTAATAGGGGCAATTGACCTTCCCTACGGGTCAATTTTATATATTCGCTTTCACTGCATTTCAATCTTTCTCACATCTATATTTTTAATTCGCCGATTGTTATTACATTTGGTCATTTGTCTAAATCTTTTTAACAAATAACTAATAAAGTTGATTTTATGTTTACAAATCCTATGGATAGGAGTGCCTCGCACACTACTTTGTTCAGTTGATATCTAATATCAACTGTATTCCTTCTAGGCCATATATCTGTTCAGTGTGTACAGAGTCACAATCTTTTGAGATGATGCTATGACAGACAAAAATCGCAACCCGGTCACTAAGTCAGGCAAATATAATTTAAAACGTGTATAGTGCGTACGCATGAATTGCCAGACTGATAAAAACTTCAGGCGTTGGTAATATCACTGTAGATAGCACATTGGTAAAAAAATTCTGTAGTGTGTACTTAGCGTTAGACTATGGGTTTATGAAGTAACTAGCAATTTTAAACTCTTATAAACATAGAAGATAATTACCATATCTATAATTAATCTATTCTGGAGACACCTTTGTTCTTAGGAGCAGATATCAATTTCCAGCAACATGTAACAAAAAAGGATAAAAATTCCTCTCATGTAGTTTGTTTAAAACATAAACATTTTTAATAATACATGAAAAGGTAAAAATTAAAAAACAACAGACTCCTTCCATAAAGTATATGAAGACTCCTACAAGGTAGAAGATAGGAATCAATATATAGATATTTTTGTCATATAGATGTGCAGTTGTTAAAAGCCCAGGTTGAAACACTTTAGAATGTTCCAAACAGAGAAAAGGAATACAGGTGGAAGGAATCAGGAAATATCAACGCATTTTGATACTGTGGTATCTTTCTCAAGGTTAAGAGGGTGGTTTAGGAATTTATAGGCTTGCCTGAAGAGGTGGGTTTTTAGAGAACGCTTGAAGGTTACAAGACAAGAGGAAAGTCTTATTCTGTTAGTTGAGGGAATCCCACAAATTGGGTGCAACCCGAAAAAAGTCCTGTAATTGGGAATGGGAGCATGTAATGAGTGAATGAGAAACGCAAATCTTGTGCAGAACAGAGGTGTCGAGTTGGGAGATATTTTGAACCAAGAAAGGAGATGTATGTAGTTCAGTTTTGTTAATGGCCTTGTATGTTATTAGAAGTATTTATATTGTATTCTGTAAAAAAACAGGCAACTAATGTAGAGACTGACAGAGTGGCTCAGCAGTGGAAGAACTATTTGCAAGGAAAATCAATCTAGTTACTGCATGCAAAATAGATTGTAAGGAGGGAATTGCAATAGTCAATGCAGGAGATGATAAGTGCATGAATCAAAGTTTTTGTGCGTATTCTGAAAATGTTTTCTTGATGTATGCAACATGATTTAAATATTAGAGCATATTCAATTAGGATTTGTGGCCACGATTATGCATGGCTGTGCCTATAAAGTGCCATTACAGTACCGCAATATTGCATATTTCTGTGCGCAGCCCTATGGGGTGCACACAGAAATCCACAATGTTGCAGTACCGGGACCCGTGCGGTCGCGAATCCTAATTGAATATGCCCCATAGAGTCAATGTTGGGAAAAAAGGTTATTTCTGAGTCATACCTAGGCAATGAGCTTGCGGCGTGGTATTTATGGTAAGGTTGTCAAGAGAAATAAAATTTCAGAAAGGAAACGTTTGTTGGTGGGTGGGATTGTTATTAACTCTGTTTTTGAAAGATTGAGTTTGAGTTGGCGAGAGGACATCTTAGATGAAATGACAGAAAGACAGTCAGTAACGTGGGACAACAGAGATGGCGAGAGATCCGGAAAGGATATATACATTTGTGTATCATCCATATAGATCTGATACTGAAATCCAAAGGAGCTTATTAGTTTTCCAAGAGAAGTGGTATAGAGAGAGAACAGCAGAGGGCCTAGTACTGAGCCTTGTGGTACTCCAACTGATAAGGAAAGCGAAGCAGAGCTGAATCCAGAGAAATTAACATTGATAAAGCGATTAGATAGGTAGGATGAGAACCAGGATAGAACATTGTCTTGAAGACCTAGAGGTTATATCAGTTGAATGAGAAGAAAGTGTTCAACAGTGTCAAATGCAGCAAAAAGATACAAGAGAATTAGAAGAGAGTAATGTCCTTTAGTTTTAGCAGTGATCAAATCATTGACAACCTTAGTCAACACTGTCTGTGGACTGGTAAAAGCGAAAGCCTGATTGAAAATGATCCAATAGGTTGTTTGCAGAAAGAAAGTGTGTGAGGTGCGTGTAGGCAATTCTCTCTAGAAGCTTGGAGGGGCATCAGAGCGGGAGATGGGATGTTAATTTGAGAGAGTTTGGGTCAGAATTAATTTTTTTTCAGACTAGGAGTAATCATTGTGTGCTTGAATAAGGATAGAAAGTTACCAGTAGAGAGATAACAGATTGTAGTTAGACGGAGAATGAGCACAAGAGACAGATCTACCAATTTGTGAGGGAATAGGATTAGGAGGAAAGGAGGTAGAGAAGGCAGATAAGAACAGAGTAAACACATCATCTACATTTATTTGATCAAATGAAGATAGGGTGCCAGAGGATGCTGGGAATAAATAGAGCTGATTGCATGTTGAGGAAGAGGATACCATTTCAAGTCTGCTCTTATCAATCTTGTTCTTGAAGCAAGATTCGAGGTATTGATAGTAGTCGGAGGATTTGGGGTGGCAGGGTTGAGAAGTTATTTAAATGTGTTAAAAAGGTGTTTGGGGTTAGAAGCTTAAGCACAGATGATAGATTGGAAGTATGTTTTGCTTTGCAGTGTCCAGAGCATTTTAACAGGAGTGGTAAATAGCAGACTATGTAAGGAACAAGATTCATGCCAGTGACATTCTGCTTTACAAAAAGTTTTTGAAGGTTTCATATCACTTTAGTGTTTCATGACTGACATCAAAGTTGTTGCAGAGTATAAAGAGTCGCTGAAGCCACTTGATCAAAGACTGATGCTAGGGTTTGGAGAAAATCAGTTACTGCCATATCAGGGGAGAGCAAGTGTTGGAGAAAGGTCGAAAGCGGTTGAAGATTAATAGAGTTAAAGATTTCTGTGGGTATGAGGAGACTTGGTTGAGTTTGACAGCAGAGAGGTTAAAGTACTGGGGGTGACCATATAGCGGATAAGGTCATGATCCTTGAGGGAGAAAGGAGTGTTAAGGAAATCAGAAACTGTTTTGAGTCTAGAGATAAACAAGATTAAGGCAGTGGCCATCCCGATGAGTAGAAGATTCAATCCACTGAGAGAAACAGAGGAAGGAGATTAGAGAGTAGTTTGGAAGAAGCAATGGAGCATGCATTAGCAATGTGGATGTTTAAATCACCCATGATGAAGGTTGGGATATCAGAAGATAAGAAGTGAGGGAGCCATGCAGAGGAATGTTCAAGAAATTGTTAGTGGGGTCAAGTGGGGCAATAGATCACAGCAGCACCCATAGAGATTTAAATAGCATGTACTTCAAAAGATGTGAACATGAGTGATTTGGTAGAAGAATGTGCACTGTGTGGAGATAAGTAGTCTAACACCACCTCCTTCCCTGGCTCCAGGTCTGGAGGTGTGAGTGAAATAATGGATACCATGTGAAAATGCTGCAGTTGAGGCAGAGCCTGATTGTGTAAGCCATGTTTCTGGTATTACCAGAAGGTTGAGGTTGTTTGACAGAAAGAGATTGTGTATGAAGTTAAGTTTGTTACAGGCAGTGCATGCATTCCAAAGAGCATATTTAAAGGACTTTGGAAGAGACAGCAGACAGGTGATATGGTTGAGGTTTACTGGATTTCACTAGTGTTCAGATCTATATGTTTTAGAGCAGTGTGGGGGACCTGGATTAGGTGATATATCACCAGCTAATGGAAGCAGAGAGAGAAAGATAGAAAAGATGATTATAAGTGACCTGGATGTGTGATATCATGTAGGTACCCGGTGTACAGCAATGTTCAGATATCTTTTAGTGTTCAAAAATTGGTCTCTTTATATCAAGGGCGCAGGATCGCACTACATACCATTACACTTTGAACTCCAGCCTGCATGATTGACAAACGAGAGAATTGATCTTCTCCTTTTTTCATCATATGATATCACATAGTGGCTCAGCATCAGCATGACACAACAGTAAACAAGATCAATTAGAATAGACAATGTTTTTTCAGTTCTTCAGTGCCCACATATTGCTTCCCTTGCCCACTGCACCTTCTTTTTTTTCTGATAATAGGATTGGATGTAGGTTGGGTTGCTGTATACCATACCACATCCGTAACATGGCATGACAAAGTTTACACTCTGATATGCCTAAATTAACTTTACCTTGGTAAACTGTTAGTTGACTGACTAGCATGTCTGTTACTGCAAATCATTTCAGCCTCCATCATTCCTTTCTTAACTCACCTATTAACATGATGCCGCAGGCTGGATGTTATTTGAGATAGAGGCCCATTCTTGATCTGAAAGAATGTTGTGTGTGAAAACCCCAGGAGTGTGGTGCATACTATAAGTCATTCAAGTCTTTTGTATTGAACATTCTTCCTCTGAATTGCAGAACCTGATCCACTTGTACTTGGTTATCTGCTTTAAATATCATTGTCGGTGTATATATTATGGTATGGCTCAAGCAGTTAGGTACTTGAGAAGAAAATTTGTATCTAGTGAATACACCTCTGTCAAAGCCTGCTATATTATTTTTTACTTAATGTTAAAATATATAATTTTAAAGTTACTTTTGCTGTTATTTTTACCAGGCAAGGTATACAGCACTGTTCTGTCTAAATAATTCATTACACCAGGAGAGCAAGCAATTTAGCAGGTACTTGAAAGTAATGTAGAGATAAGAGCAGGGCTTAAACTAGATATTTGTGATCCCCACAACAGGATTCTGTTAAGGTCCTCATATAAAACACAAGGGTGAAAAAATGCATATACACATGGGGCTTACGCACAGGAGGTGGGATCTCTCTGAAACAGCAAGCAAAGCCACTATTGACATCATATATTGTACATGACATAATTGGATACTTATGCTGAGCCAAATATGTCCTTCATGCGCTTTTCACTCCTTTGCAGCAGGTTGCTATATTAGGATGGAGGTGTTTCTCTAACAGAGCGGGCACTAAAACTCATTTATAAATCCCCAGAATGCAGACCTGCACAGTTTCTTCATTTGTACAAGTATCACTATTTGTCCACAAGCGCATTTCGTGTGCACCTATTTTCCAATCCTTGGAACTAGTGCTTATTTTTGAAGGTTTGATCGTAGGGGCGGTTTGGAAACTTAAAGTGGCCCTGGAAAAAATTCTTGAAGTGGCCTCATGTGGGCGGGACCAAATCAACTGTGGATGGGGCCAACACAAAAGTAGGCATGATTTTGAACTACTGGAATTTTGTTATAGTAACATTTAGAAAAACCTGGATGTGATGACTTAACAATACACAGTGGGTCATTTCTAAAGCAATGCAGGGAAAAGGCTGCCAGTCCTGTGTTATAAACATGAATCCTTTTGCATGATCTGCGACCGGTTTATACCTCTGTGCTCAAACTTGTTTAGTATCCTACAAACATATCCTATTAGTAAACATGTTGGCACAATCCTATCTGATCAGTCTGCCAGAGCAGCATATGAGCATCTCATCGAACTTTTGCATCTTTCCCTAAAATCATGATCTGCAAACTACCAGTCAAATCTCTCTCTTTTAATAAATAAAAATGTGTACTGTGTGTTTCAAAAATGCATTAAAAATAATCCTTATAATAAATGGTTATCCAATGCGATCACCACAAATGTGAAATGCTTCAAGCATCTCTATGAAAACACTTATTTTGTAACAATTATGTATGAGCCCTAAATGTATCCAGTGATTGGTGGTGGCTTGAATTAATAACAGTGCAGGGAGGGTTGGCAGACAATGGCATAAGTGAAGGGGAGAGCTATTCCAAGGGTTTGCTGCTGATATACTAAGTGCAAAGGAGGCAGGATTAATGATATTGTCAGTGCAATGGGGGCTGGCCATATGTTCTACAAACATATGGCCAGCATGCCATATTTATGCCAAACATGCTCTGAGAATGGGAACAGTGCAAGATAGAAGGCAGGCAATGGAATCAATGCAAGAACCATTAAAGTATCACCAGAGCTGGAATAAGACTCTTGGGGGGCCTGGGTAACTTAAAATAAGGAGGTTATCATATTAGATACATTTTAGACAAATACACAAGCAAACCTGTGTGCACTACTGTTAGGTGCATGCAGCTTTGCCTTTACAAGCAGTACAGTGTGAAGCGGAACATACTTCCCAACTATCTTTGTTGGCGGATCAAATCCTGACTAAGCGAGACAGTCATCCAAATTCAGGACTGGCCCAACAGATTCAGGACAGTTGGCAGATTGTCCTTCTCTCTCCTACCTGTTCTTGTCACTTTCACCACCTGTGGCTGCTGGTTTCTTTAGATCAGTTGCTGCTTGTCTGGATCCTGGAATGTTGGATGCCCTATTTGGAAAAAATTGGGTACATGAAAGTAAGAAAACTCCAACATCCCCAGCATTAAATCAATAGCACCCACATTTAACAATCAGGCCTTTCTCCAGCACCAACATTAAAATAATAGTACTCATATTTGATAAATAGATCTATTTCCCTCCATCCAGCCCTGTCATTACATTAATAGTAAATACATTTAATAACTAAACCTATTACTCTCCCTCCAAACAGCCCTAGCAATAATTTAATAGCATTTGCATTTAATTTAACCATTTTCCGTCACCTCATCTTAATAGATCCCAGGAATCATTTAAATTGCTCCATCATCACTCCAAAAATAAAATAGCACCCATTAAATCATTAGCTCCCTCCATTAAATTTTTAGCCTACCTCCTACCCACACACTATTAACACAGCTCCCCTATTCCCTCACACATTATAGCAGCCCCCCTCCTTTCCTTCACACATTGTAGCAGCACCTTCCCTCTAGTTTTGTATATGCAGACCACCCTCATTACAGTTTTATATATGCAGCCCCCCTCCCTAGTTTTCTCTGTGCAGCCTCCCTCTTCTTATAGTTTTCTCTATGCAGCTTCCCCCTCCCTACAGTTTTCTATATGCAGCCTCCAACTTCTTATAGGTTTGAATGTGCAGCTTCCCTCTCCCTATAGGTTTCTCTTGCAGCCCCCCTCCCTATAGTTTTCTCTGTGCAGCCCCCTCCCTATAGTTTTGTATATGCAGCTTCTACCTCCTTACAGCTTTCTCTGTGTAGTGTCCCCTTCCCTATACTTTTGTGTGTGCAGCCTCCACCTCCATATAGTTTTCTCTGTGCAACCCCCCTTCTTATAGTGTTATATATATATGCAGGCCCCCTCCCTATAGTGTTATATATATGCAGTCCCCTGTCAGGCACAGGACTTGCTGACTACCTGGTCGGGGTCCGCACTTCCACCTACCTCTGACCGCCACTCTCCTCTCTCAGCGGGTCTTGCTATGCTTGCTCTGGTGGGCACCATCTTGCCTGTCTGAACTGCTCATGTGCAAAACCAGCCCTTTCAAAACTCCTTCCATTAACCTGACTGATTTATTGCCTGTCAGCCCTGTCTATTTAAAGCATCTGTCTCCTTACCTGAGTGCCAGATCTTCAGGTCTCCTCTCCTGTCTAGATGTGGTCCAGTCTGGCTCTTGTTCTTCTTTTGCTGTTGAAGAGTACTATCACCAGTACCTGCTTTCAGCTATCCTGTGTTTCACTGTTATTCTGATGTAGAGTATTACCACCTTTGCCTGCTTCCAGCTCTCTGGTGTTACAGCGTCATCCGGCTGCAGAGTGTTACCACCTACACCTGCTTCCAGCTCTCCAGTGTGTCAGCACTATCCTGCTGCTGAGCGTTACCACCAATACCTATTCTCAGCTCTCCCGTGTTCCAGTATCATCCTGCTGCAGTGTGTTTCTACCAGTCTCCATCTCCTACACATCGGTGCTTCTGTTTGCTATCTACCTGCAGACCACTGCACTTCCTCATGATTCTGACACTAGGGGCCTCCTAGCTCCACTGGACCTCATCTACCTGCAGAATGCATTCTCATTATTACTCCTATCAGCAAATATCTTACTCCTGTGACTTGGTTCTCCTCTCGGTCTCGCTTGTGACCCTCCTTGAGAACCGCGACATGCAGTTAGGGAGCCACAAAGTCCAAACTCCTCCCTCTCCATTAGACTCCGCACCTCTTGGAGGATAGCATCAACTCAAGCAGACCATACAGGTTTTTACAGACCCTAGACTGTGACACCCCCCTCTATAGTGTTATAAATGCAACCCCCTCTCACTGTAGTGTTATATATGCAGCACCCCTCCCTATAGTGTTATATATATGCAGCCCCCTCACTAAATTTTAGGTGCTCTTCTTCTCCAGCATCGCTACTCGCTGCTCAGACAGGAAGTGAAGTGAGCACGTCCTGTCTTAGGTCATTCAACAATAGGCAGCCTCATATTTGGCTGCTTGTTGCTGTCCACTGACCACCAATGCCTTTGAACTTCGACACTCCTGCACTGCCCACTGAAGCTGCAGCCCCCGTGCTGCCTCCCAGCACCCTTCAGCTCCCCGTGCCTCCCTCCCCCGTCGCTAGGGGTCAAAAAAAATGAAAAAAATTAATCAAATAAAATTATACAGGAAATGGCCTTGTTATGCCACCGACCTACTGGGAAACCTCCTGTCAAGGCCCATGCCCAATCCACCCCTGCTTGCTTATCTTCTGAAAATGTACATAATGTAAACAATAAAAGAAAGCACTTCTAAGTCCAATCTATTACCATCCCCGGTATAATTTTCATGTTTTTCTCTCCTAAAATAATAATTGGTTTACTTTTTAAGTCTTAACTTAACTATGAAATTGAGATGACATCAGGACTGTCTTTATAACAGTTGTCACTTTTGTGTGTTTGAATGTTTTTATTACATGGACATGTTGTTTGCAGTGGAGTGGTGAGAAGCACAATGTTACAGTGGCAACATTTCTGCCTCACAGCATTACGGCCATGGGTTCGTTTTTGACCAGGGCACTATCTGTGTGGCATTTGTATGTTCTCCCTGTGCTTGCATTGGTTTCCTTCAGGTAGAGATTGTAGATGGTAATCTTCACTGGAGCTGAGACTGTGAATTACTAAAAGTATTACTTGTAAAGTTCTGCATAGTGGGCCTGAGTCATTAAGGATTGTATTTGCCGGTTTTGTGCGTATCGTTCACAAAAATCATGCTACGATACGTAACAGAATGCAGCTATGTCCAAGTCAGCTTTGAGCACAAACAACACTTACAACATCCTATGATTTAGGGGAGTGAATGAGGTGGGGAATAGGGGGATTCATGCAGGCAATATACAGTAATGGCGTTGACGTGCAGTCACTCCCAAGTCAAATTTAGGCGCACACAGAAGTACACTGGTTTTCTTCCTTATCTCTTGCTACAAGTGGGGGGCTAGTTTAATTTCTGAATACTAGTGCTGATTGCTGAGTATGTTTGAGAAATCATGTGTTTACAATCAGGAGCAACTGTAAAAATGTATTTTGCATACAGTAGACATTAAGGACAGACAAAAATATGTTTTTCCAAGGGGAAAAAAATATAAAAAAAAACAATTATTTTTAAAATTTCCATTCATAATCAGAATGACTATGTTGTTGACAGGTAACATTAATTGCTTAATATTTTTTTTGCTGTTCGTTCTTTTGAGATGTTATATCCCACACAGGTATTGTATGTATTCTGCAGTGTCTGGTCGAAAACGTGACCCCCTGTAACTTACAACTTTGAGACAAATGAATCACCTTGATGTTAGGGGAAATTAGAAAGGGAAGGAGTGAGTGGTAGATATTATGTTTGTTAAGGCTCCAAGACTATATAACTTGAGCAGGATTATGTAAACAGTTTTAATAATAAAGGGCCTGATTCATTAATGATCTTAACTTAAGAAACTTCTTTCAGTCTCCTCAACAAAACCATGTTACAATGCAAGGGGTGCAAATTAGTATTCTGTTTTGCACATAAGTTAAATACTGACTGTTTTTCATGTAGCACACAAATACTTGATAACTTATTTGTACACTGAAATTTAAAGTTGATATTTGTTTGCTACATTAAAAAACAGTCAGTATTTAACTTATGTGCAAAACAGAATACTAATTTGCACCCCTTGCATTGTAACATAGTTTTGTCCAGGAGACTGAAAGAAGAAGTTTCTTAAGTTAAGATTCTTAATGAATCAGGCCCAATGTCATCAAATATATGCTAACAGTTGTCCTGACCAGAACATAAATAAAACATTCATATGGTCTTGTTTGCATGAAAAATAATTGAAAACAAAAGAAAAACTACACGCTATTGGTAAAATCAGACAAAAATGTCTCTATTCATGAGTTCAAAATCACCATTAAAAGTATCCAATGTTCACTCTAGGAAATATATAGTATCGCTGACAATGCAGATGATTGTGTTAAAGTTGATAACCCGTAACTGAGTTGTTGATAAGAGATAGTCCTGTTAATCCCTATGATAATGAACAGTCAATGTCAATAAAATCTGACTTTGTTAGTGTTGACAATTTGTTGTACATGACAGTTTAGTTTAGCATGCCGTCAGGACATTCCGGCTAATCAGAGTATGCTTCTTTCAAGACATATCTATTGCAGCTTTCTAAGCTTTGGTGTAAATATGTTATTATGATAAATGGTAAACAGAGGTGCGCACAGTGGGTGTACATGGAATAAACTAGGTGTCTTAAGGACGAGCAGCTGATAGAGGTGGCCCAATTCTCAATTATTAGTGAAAAAAGAAGAAAATTCAGCGCTCAATCCAAAGTGTGTGGCATGTGTAATATGAATGTAGACTTGTTTGAATAAAAAGATGTAATTTAATAATACAAAGCAATCATAAACATAATACAATCCAATCCAATGTATGAGATTGACTAACGGTAACCAAATGGTGATAGAAAGTCCTTTGCTTGTGGTATTTAATGAATAGAAGTTCTTTAAATAGTGTTTGACTAGTATATGAAAGAGCTAGACAATTTTATACAATCACTTCCATCTGCTGGATCAATATCTTGAATAATTGGCCACAGTATTCCAATATTACAAAGTCTGATATTGGCAATGGATATAGTCTATTGTACAAAAAAGTAATACTTGCGCTCGTGTCTCTCAGGGTGAAAGTCCTTCATTAACGGTACCGAGGGAGCGGATCCCTGCATGTCCTGGGATGGATAGTAGAAGCTGGATCCCATACCGATGCGACTCGATGTAAACATGCGTTCCAACTTGGAACGCACGCGACTATTTTCATAGGGCGGTGACTTTTCCAAGACTGGTGATGTGTTTGGAAGGTCTCTCTGTTTGATCTATATATAAGGCGGACTTAATGTTAATTGGTTGGTTGTAAATTAGCGTTGTATTAGCATGCCAGAAGGTGAATTCTATCGTTTGATAATGTCCATTGTGTACCGATGCAATATACATATAATCAGGACCGAGTATGTGATAATCAATAAGGAACTCCACATGTCTAATTCCACACAGTGTTCAATATATACAGTGGATGACTCTTTAAAAAAAAGATTGCAGCGCTGCCATACCTTTGTTAAATGACATAAGGAATGTATGCAAGTGTAGTGGATGGACCTAAAACTTGGCTGTAACAGATGTTATTATGATGATAGAATTTAAAAATAAGTAAAAATATGTCTCCACTATTAAAGTAATTTTATCGTTTTCAAATAAGCATTGCATAAGCGATTGTATTGTGTTTCCAAAGCACAAAGTAATTTATTTTAGCAGATGTAAAATGTAACAATTCAATACATGATTATAATACAGTACAGCCAATACCAAAATATAAATACATACCGCTGCGCTCGCTTGCGCTAGCTGCGCTCCCACTGGTACCAGAGGACAGTATTTCACTCCAGAATACTGTGGTCAGACAAGATTGAGGCCAGTGCCAGTGAGAGCTGTTATTATATATATTTAGTGTTACAGTGAGAACAATGCAGATGGTGTGACTTGCTTCTATTGGTCCAGGTATCAGGAAGGTGCAGAGTGCTGCAGGTCATAGGCCAGTTCAAACCAAAATATCCAAAGGTGGGGGTCATCTCTCCAGGGGTTGTGCTGACTTTTCCCGCCAAGACTCCAGTTTCAACTAGTCTATTAGCATTTTATAGTCAGTATCACTTTGAGTATTTATTCCCTAACATCACTAACTAGATGTCATGGATCTCAAACAGAAGTACAGCTAGGAGTCACGAATTTGGTGAAAAACACTCTGTGTTTATTTGCAGAGAGGTATTAACAACAGGTAATAAGGAGCAGTGATAAATACCAGGTTCCAGCTGATGCAGAAAGTAGCATGAATGTCCAGAAACAATCAGGTAAGGACAACAGGAAAAGACATCACAGGGTGGGACAACAATAACCAGCAATGACTGCTGGGAGGAACAGGTATATATAAGGGGAATGAGACACACCCAGGTGCATGAGATAATTAGTGAACATACAGGTTAACTCCTTAAGCACAAGAATAATGCACAATAGTAACACCTCTGGTGAAAAGAGGTACTGCTGGAACACAAAATAACAATACAAATAATAGAGTCCTAAAGTCCAGGAGGCAGGCTGTTACACTAGACTATGCAATGTGCGGTCTCTTCAGCGAATGAACCGGACAACTGCTGATGAATAGGGGATTAAAATGATACCAGACATGACACATTTCCTATAACCTGAACCTTAAATAACACTAAAGTGTATATATAATCATAATATATAAACTAATAATAAACTAAATACTATCTGCTCATAAATCACTGTGGAATGGAATCAATATAACTATGAAATATATATAAATAACTAAATTTTGTAGTGCGAGTGTGTGCGTGCGTATTTTATTGTGCGATCGCAGTACGCCACGTGTTACGAGGCATACTGATCGCAATCACACGACAAAACTATATTAACCAATATACTTTCATTCATCCAATTATACGACTTCGACAGTTCCACCCTTTGATAGTATAGTAAACTATCACCCTAAAGATTTTATATGCAGGATCTCAGTACCACGTTGCATTGCTCTGTAATGCAAGCCCCCCTTGGTGTATGACCACGGTGTCTGTAGATCTAAACAAGTTATCATTAATCCTCAAAACAATTTCTTTCTTTTACTATAGACCGTATACCTCTGGAGCTTGGAGATAACCTTTTGGTATGCCCTTCAAGGGTGCAATAAAACATGTAATACATTATTTGGAGGGGTACAGAGTACAATAGAACATGTATCAGTTATACAGAATACTCTACTACAGTTCTTTAAGTTTAACAGGTTCATTTGTCCACAGCATGTCTTTTAGCTCAGACAACATTTAGATAGTACATGTTAATCACTAACATCATCCTATGTTTATCAATAATGTCATATACAATCTCTTTCAGCTCGCGTTATTATATACACTTCTAATAATGTTATCAGTTCTTTTCATCAACACTTGTGGGGCGGGCTATTGTCTGTTCGTTCTTCCCAGTCTCCTAATACTCAGGTTTCTTTTTTACGTAAAACAGTGGTCGGCTTGCAAAATATTGGGAGACTCCAGACTAACGGACCTCTTCAACTATGGGGTCAACATACTTACGGACGTAATATTACTCAGACAATAGCCCCTCACACTTTCTCCAAGCTCCAAGGTTTCCAAATTTTCCTTTACCCCTGAATTGAATAGAGTAATTGGCTGGACCGATTGTGCTTCTAACTTATCCTTTATCCCTAACTCCTCAATATCATTACCTGAACCAGCCTCTGTCACCTGTCAACAATTAAAAGAATTGACTGTCCTGAAAAGAGAATGAGATGAGAGAAACACAGAACAGAAAAACTACAACTTCATGCTGGACAACTGTCTAAGCCTTTGGCTCAGGTGCTACTAACTGCATTTGAGGCCTCCCAGAACAGATTCATGAGTGCACTTGGACCCTTCTCTGAGTGTTGGCTCCTCTGCAGTTGGTGAAATGGATACCAGTGTGTCTCTGCTACCCTCTAGGTCATGATGCTGGTAGCCTACACTTGGTACCTGTCTCTCAAATAACCTGAGCCTAGGAAATTACTGTTCCACAACTTACTCTCCCTGTCCAACATCCTGACAGTTATTGTAACTTTTCAGGAGACAGTGTTTTGAACCTTCTTGATTACTGTCTCACTATTTACCTCTCCTCTCAAGGTCTAGACTAGTCTCTCAGTTACAAACTCATCACAAGAGGAGTCAAAACATTTCAAAAGTCAACAGGTTAGGAGGCAGTTCAGGAGTGGTCTTAACAGTAAGGAGGACTAGTGGCCAAAGCTCTCAGCCACTTCAATCAAGTTTTAACCCTCATTCTATTCAATTCGTTCTACCTAGTACAGTTACTTTATGTTCACACTGGTTTGTGGCTAATCAAAAAGTTTGTAATTTGTTAACTATTTTTCTCATTCTTTACATCTATGCTAGTATCCCTCTCTCTTCTCTTGTATAGAGATACAAAAAGACGTAGACACGCTCTCAGTTATGGGGCCAAGACATTTTTTGACATAAGACGGACTCACCATCATTAACCTATCACTTAATGTCTCTTTCTGTTTATTTATATTTCTATCATGTTCTATAGCTGACTCCCTGAGAGCATCTACAGTGATTCCTCTCCAGTTCGGTAATGAAGTTTGCACCCTTGTTTTCAAATTTTCTCTGAGGCCATCCATTAAAACTGAAACAGCTACCTTCCGGTAGTGTACATCATCCTTTATGTCTGATAACCCAGTGTATTTAGCCATCGCTATCAGAGCTCTAGAAAAATAGTCCACTGCATTTTCACTATCCTGTTGTTTGATAGTGAAAATTTTACTCCAGTCCACTGCCACAGGAAAGAATATGGCCAACTGAGAGATTATGCGTTTAATATTTTCTTGATTTTCATCATCTGTTAAGGACTTCTCTTTGTCCAACATACAATCCTTAATAAACTTTTGTATATCAGTACCGGGAGGAAGACAGGCCCTAAACACCACTCGCCAATCTTTATTAGTTGGCTCATGTGCATAACCTTAATCTCTTAACAAATTTCTGACACTTGGCTAAATCTTTCCTAGGGTCTGGGAACTCAGACATAATTGCACGCAGTTCAGATCTAGTCCATGGACAATGCATCATCATCGTCATCACCATTTATTTATATAGCGCCACTAATTCCGCAGCGCTGTACAGAGAACTCACTCACATCAGTCCCTGCCCCATTGGGGCTTACAGTCTAAATTCCCTAACATACACACACACAGACACACAGACTAGGGTCAATTTGTTAGCAGCCAATTAACCTACCAGTATGTTTTTGGAGTGTGGGAGGAAACCGGAGCCCCGGAGGAAACCCACGCAAACACGGGGAGAACATACAAACTCCACACAGATAAGGCCATGGTCGGGAATTGAACTCATGACCCCAGTGCTGTGAGGCAGAAGTGCTAACCACTAGGCCACCGTGCTGCCCAATGCATTTCTACATGTCTTAGGGGAACTACGCCATCTCTGTCCGCCTTCCCATTGGGAACTGCTATTGTGCGGACAGGATGCAAACCTACTAAATCACTACATTCTGAACTAGTTGCTGGAATTGCTGTTGCAGTATAATGGATGTCCCCCCTTCTATTAATCTCTACATTATTCTCACCAATTTCAGCCGCTGCACCTGCTGGTGGAACCGTTCCCTTTCCTTGTCCATGTGGTGCCTCTTGTATGTTACTAGCATGGGCAGTGACCGAAATGACAGTGAGTTCACCTTCTTCTCTTGATACCTTATATTATCCTTATATATATTATATTATATTATCCTTAACGTAAATTATAGGATACAAGTTACTGGTTACATTCTTAACATTTTTGGTATCAGCTGTACTTATCACCTCAATTGCATTTGGCTGCGAGGGCGCACGTGCGCTCAGTTCTCCGCTATTCTCAATGCTCACTTCCGCTGTGTGCGCACTTTTCGCCACGCCTACTTCCGCTGTGCACTCGCTGCTCTGCCACGTGTTGCCTTCCATTTGCCACAATTTTAAACAATCATTGTTTATTTCTCACATTTGTTGGTTTAATCAACTGTACTTTATCTGTAACATTATTCAACACCTCTGAATTGAAACTATCGGTCTTTGGAAAAGGTCTCTCACAATCCTTGGTCATCTTGACCCACTTGTCGCAATATGCCATTGTGTACGCACCATATTTCTTAAACATAAGAAACCATGCAGAAGCAATCGGCCCTTCCTTAACCTCATCAACCATTTCTAACCTTTGTTTAGAGACCTGTTTTCACCGTATACCTTGTATACTACTTATTCAAAGCATATACTTTAATACACTGTATACTACTCAAAATACTGTATACTACCTTAAAACCACACCATATACCACTTAAAATACCGTATATTACTTAAAACAACACCGTATGCTTCTTAAAATACCGTACACTACTTAAAACAACACCGTATGCTACTCAAAATACTGCATATTACTAGAATAGTATTCTCTTTTCAAACACAACCTTGGCCATCCAGTCCAACTCGTCAGGCAACAATGGATATCCCTGTCTTTTCAACAATAAATCACCTCTTTGTCTGTCTCTTTTCAAACAGTATGCAAATTCTTTCCTTATCTGTCTCTTTTCAACAGTATACAAACTCTTCTCTTATCTTTATGCATACCATTCACATACAACCTTTTGTTTTCTGCACAGAAAATAGATTTCCCAAACAATGGTAATATCTTTTCAGAGGTTTTAACAAGTGATTATACTATACATATATAACAGATTATGAACATGACAATGTATTATCAAGACATTCAGCGATATCCAGTTCTCACAAAAATAGTTGGACTATACACTAATCCAAACTTCACAATACTCCTCTCCAACATTGATGACGCCAATTTGAATTCACAAAAAGAAAATAAACAAAATCTAGCGTGATATTGTTTAAGCGTTCCAAAATTTATTAAAAAACTCCATAAAAACTTCACATAAAAACTTCACATAACTACACATAAGATCAAAATTGGTGTCATCAATGTTGGAGAGGAGATGAACAGGGGAATATTCGATATAAAGAGATCTTGAGTTGGGAGAAGTCCTCTAAATACTTACAAGCCCATAATATTCAACAATCTGGTAGGAGTCCATCTTATATTACTACCACGAAGGTGATGGGGAGGTGTATATTTCTTTGAAGTAAATCACTTATGGCGTGGAATGACCATCTTTAACCCCTCTTCAAGATAGAGACTGTTATATGAACTTTTAAGGAAGTGTTGAAGAAGTCTGTATTGTGAAGTTTGGATTAGTGTATAGTCCAACTATTTCTGTGAGAACTGGATAGCGCTGAATGTCTTGATAATACATTGTCATTTAGATTTTTTTAGGTTGTATACCCCTTTTTCAAGATTTTGGCTGCATCCTAGATCATAGAGCGCTGTGTTAGTGGTTATTTGAATATTTTATATTTAAATATTTATCTATTGTGATCTAGATTATGAACATGATTGTTTAAACACGTGGCAATAACACCGGAAGTACACATACACTATGCAATGCAATACCTTTTAAAATGCAAAACGACAATAAAAATAAACATTTTTTCTTTCTTGTCCCTTGATTCAAGTTAGCGCTCCTTTAGATTATGCAACAGCAGACATTCGGTTGCGCAACACAGAGTGAACAACAGATTTTAACACATTGCGTTCTTTCCCGTATGTGACGCGTCAATCCACCCTTTGTTGAGGAACCAAAATCCGCAAGCATTGCATACCTTCCGGTAATTTAACCTCTGCTGCGAGCTCTCAAATTATTAAAGTAATTTTATCATTTTCAAATAAGCATTGCAAAAGTGATTGTATTGTGTTTCCAGAGCACAAAGTAATTTATTTTAGCAGATGTAAAATTTAACAATTCAATACATGATTATAATACAGTACAGCCAATACCAAAAGATAAATACATACCGCTGCGCTCGCTTGCGCTAGCTGCACTCCCACTGGTACCAGAGGACAGTATTTCACTCCAGAATACTGTGGTCAGACAAGATTGAGGCCAGTGCCAGTGAGAGCTGTTATTATATATATTCAGTGTTACAGTGAGAACAATGCAGATGGTGTGGCTTGCTTCTATTGGTCCAGGTATCAGGAAGGTCCAGAGTGCTGCAGGTCATAGGTCAGTTCAAACCAAAATATCCAAAGGTGGGGGTTCTGCTCTGACTTTTCCCGCCAAGACTCCAGTTTCAACTAGTCTATTAGCATTTTATAGTCAGTATCACTTTAAGTATTTATTCCCTAACATCACTAACTAGACTATGCAATGTGCGGTCTCTTTGGCGAATGAACCGGACAACTGCTGATGAATAGGGGATTAAAATGATACCAGACATGACACATTTCCTATAACCTGGACCTTAAATAACACTAAAGTGTATATATAATCATAATATATAAACTAATAATAAACTAAATACTATCTGCTCATAAATCACTGTGGAATGGAATCAATATAAATATGAAATATATATAAATAACTAAATGTTGTAGTGCGAGTGTGTGCGTGCGTGCGTATTTTACCGTGCGATCGCAGTATGCCACGTGTTACGAGGCATACTGATTGCAATCCCATGGCAAAACAATATTAACCAATATACTTTCGCTCATCCAATTATACGACTTCGACACCACTAAAATAAGAAATCGGCACCAGTGCTATAACAATGGACATGGAACCCCCTCCAAACGTGACAACCAGTTCCAAGCTATGACAGGCTGGTACGTGGGATTGCCTTGTCATAATGTATATTCAGCCTCAGTCTGGTCAGCATGGTGCAGAACACCTTAGGAGAATCTGGCCTACAAAAACCCTGCATCTACCAAAGGAAAAAAACAGCACTGCGCTGAATAACACTGGTGTTCATTCATTCTTGAATTACAAGTCGCAGCAAGCCCTGACAGACATTGACTACTTGGGAATGCTGCTGCTTATAGATCTACAACTAACAGCATGTCTATGGCTGTCAGTGCATGTTGAAGCTTAAGGAACAGCATGCTGTAGTATCCAGGGCCCACTGAAACATGTAGTTTGACAAAATTAGCCTATCTAAAAGTAAAAATAAAAATAGATAGACACTGAACATTATATTATTTTAATTGCAATAATTACCCTCATTTGTCACTTTATTTATTCACCTAAATCTACAAGGAATCTTCATTTTTCCCAAAGTAGTCCAGACCGCAAAAAAAAGACAAGGTATTTTGAATGAATGAAAGTTATCAATAGGCAAACAGCCAATGAGAGCAGTTTGCATCCAAATAGCTAAAACATGGAAAAAAGCTGGGATTGGCCATTATCATATCAAGGTTAATTAAGTTCATTAGTTCCCAATGTGGCTTCATTAGGAGCAAGTCCTCGTTGTTCTCTCAGGGTTTATAATTTGTTCCTATGGGCTTACTTGAGTACAGAAGATTCTTTATGGATTTTGGTGAATAATAGAGTGGTAAATGTGGTATTTGCAAAAGCATTTATTTCAGTTTAAATAATGTAGCATTCGGTGTCTGTGTGTTTTTTGTTTTACTATTAGGTACTTTTTTGGAACTATGTGTTACAATGGGCCCTGGGCATAGTGGCACTTGTAGTTCTGCAAGCACTGACATAGCCAAGCAGTCAATGTCCAGTCAATTAGTTCCACAAATGTACTTAATGATTTTATGACTTTTCAGGATAAGCCTGCACACCAGCGGTGCCAGAATGAGCCCCAATGCTATTCAGCACTGATCTGGTTTGCCCTTTGAGGGGGTGGGGTGCATATTTTTTTACAGGTCCAATTTCCAAAGAGAATTCAGCCTAAACACTGAGCAGACTGGAGCTTGTTTCACTTTATGACAGGGGGACCCCTTGCTGTTTGGTAGCCATTTTATAGTGTGACCATTCTAGCTTGGCATGGCCTGGTGCTGGGTGTTTCCTTTTGTAGGGGAATTACACGCTCATTGTCTCCTTGTTTAGTGGTAGCCAGCCCAAGCTACAGCATTGGTGCTGGTTACTTATTTAAGGGGGATTATGCATTTTTTTAAACTTACTTATTTAATTATTCTATTTTATATTCTTATATTAAGTTGATCATTACTCCTGTCAAAACAAAATAACTTGATGCAGCTACATTTTTACAGTGTATTTTGAGTTGCACAGCAAATCTGCTCTACTCTAAATTATGCCATATATGCTAAATCAAAGAATTTTGACAAAGTATGCAATATAAAGCAACTGTTAATGTGTTTGTGTTTTATGACTGGATGAGATTGCAGCTGATTCTGCTAGTCTCATATCAGTTTATTTCTATCTCTCATGTTTCTCTTGATGACAGTACTTAATTACTGGCAAGGCTACAGAGGCATCCACCTGGAGTTGATGTTGCCTAAGTGCAACTTGTGCAAAAGGAGTCAGGTGCATTTACCACCATCCTTCCACAATCTGCACCCTTGACCTTCAAGTTAAAATGAGGTGCTTGGAAGGAGACAGCCAATAGCAGTGTATCTCTTTCACACAGAACGCTCTTGTGACAGACACATAGATGAAATGGATGCAGATTAAGAATAAACTCAAAAAGCATAAATACTGAAGCAATGCAGGAATTAATAATTTCCACAGTGAAATGCAAGAGTTAAACAATGTATTTGCATCACTGAAATAAACAAGTATTTTTGGAGCAGATATTCAGTCTAGACAATGCAAGAAAATAAACAGTATCTCCTGGACTTATGCTGAAGCAGATTATACAGTTTTTAAGCAAGGCAAGATTATGCACAATGGGCCTGATTCATTAAGGATCTTAACTTAAGAAACTTCTTATTTCAGTCTCCTGCAAGGGGTGCGAATTAGTATTCTGTTTTGCACATAAGTTAAATACTGACTGTTTTTTCATGTAGCACACAAATATCAACTTTAAATTTCAGTGTACAAATAAGCTATCAAGTATTTGTGTGCTACATGAAAAAACAGTCAGTATTTAACTTATGTGCAAAACAGAATACTAATTTGCACCCCTTGCATTGTAACATGATTTTGTCCAGGAGACTGAAATAAGAAGTTTCTTAAGTTAAGATCCTTAATGAATCAGGCCCAATGTTTCTTGAATCAATGCTGATGCAAATTAACAGAGAGTGCAGTAAACACTGCAAAGCCCTTCTTTATGTTATGCTGACATAAACAATATCTCTTTAAGTTATACTAGAGAAAGTTATACAGTCTTTGACAGGCCAAGATAATGCAGACTGTATCTTGAAGCAAGATGTGATATTGTAAGGAATTGTAACAGGATGACTGTGCAGGAAGATCAGAAGGAACATATCTGAAAAGCTAAAAACCCAAAGGGCCAGGAACCAATGTGTTTATATAAGAAAAATAACAATTCCATAGACCCTAAGTGGAGGGAATTCTATTCAAAGCCATGTGCCGCAAAATGGAATGGTGGTAAGGAGACTCTGCTGTGATGTACAGTATGTCCCAGATTTCTTTCCTCGCACCCCATTGAGGTGCACAGGAAAATCAGTTATGGTCAGTGTCATGAACATAGAGAACTTACAGTTATTTATAAGGGTTAACCCATCACATAATTGTGGGGAATAAGGCGTAAATAATGACTGCAGTGTAAATATGGTATATCAGTTGAATCCATTGATAAGTTGAGCTACTAAAGTGTAAAATGTGAAGTCAGACATTCTGCTGTATGTGTATTTGATGGCTTTGCACATCCCAGTGTGAGAAGATAGCAGTGTCACCCGTAGGAGCTGTGAGCTATATCCTGACACAAGTTAGTTTTTGAACACCTGAATAGACTTTGTGGGGCCGGTCACAGCTGGACATCCTTGCAGCCAAAGACAGCATTTGAGGCCTATACAGGCATGAAGAAATATGAGTTTCAAAGGAAAATGTCATCATAGTTCATATTTTTGGAAATCTGGCTGCCACTCCATACTGAGAAGCAGAAATCACACCAGAGTTGTGAATGACAGGTGTTGGCGTTATCCGAGAACATCTATAATAACATATCTATAGGAAAGTTATGTCACATTGTCATAATTTCTTCATGTTTGGTATTTAAATGTGCAGGAGATTTATTGAAGGGGGAATTATGTCTCTGGGATATATCTGTGAAAAATTACCAAAGGTCAAACTTTTGGAATATTTGTGAGCAAATTATAGTGACACTCAGGGGACATCCCTGCCCCCATATTAGCATTTTCAACTGCCCCTATGAAGACCATCCCATTTCATTTTGCTTAAAAAACCTGTGTTGGGAAGGGGCAAATTTTCAGTCTTTTTGGAAAATAAATCCACATTGATAAGCTGACCATCTTCCTAGCCAATTTCCCATGACACAGATTATACAACTCATGTAAGTTATACTCTGAATGTAACCCTTTTAATTTTAAACTGTTTACTTATGTATGTTATGTCAATTGTTATTAATTGTTTTTTTATATCTGAAAGTCCTGTACCTTTGTATATTAAATCTATAAATTTAGTAAGTTGCATCCTTGATACTCTAACGAATCCATTAGCCTGTTAAGAAGAATATAGCTCGACCAAGTTAACCCTTTGAATGCCGGTGTGTGATTTGTTGATACATTTGACTAACAAGCCTAGTGTGTGCTTGCATTTACAACTGTGTAACAGTCTGGAGGTGTGAAGAGTTAACCCTTTGTTTGCTGGTGTGGGCCTTGCTAGTCTGTGCCAGAAGCCTTGTGTGCCAGTGTGGGACACTATATTGGGGTCCCATTGCCCATATTCAATAGGTGGTGGCAAGCCTGAAGTGTATAGGGGTGTGAGAGCGCTGTGTGGGGGCAATTCAGTAGGTCTATAACCTGTGTGATAGGTAGAGAGAAAATGTGGGCTGGAATCATGTGTAACCTTATACAATAAACACCCCAAAGTCACGGCAGTTGAGAGCGTGTTCGTGGCAGTCAGTTACCATAATACCTGGAAATCAGAACTGTTGGACTTCCTAATTATCAACATGCTCCATGTTTTTGGCTGCAATTGATCTTGTTCACATTTGTTCCTTGCGATCCATCGGGCATAGTCACCCTGCTAGGATACTTATCATCATCATTATTAGGCCTACATTGATAACTCAATCATATGCACATGTGGTTAGCATTATCTAAAGGCAAGTACATTTTATTGGACTTTACAAATAACTTATGTTCATTCAAAACACCAATGGGACTTGCAGTGATTGGGCATTATTCCAAGGCCATGCAATTTCATTGACATGGTGTTACACTTGGAATGGCCGTTATTATTATTTTTTATAAATGAGAGGAGTTGGATGCATGACATTATTGGAGTAGAAACTGAAAAACAATATACATGGTTAATGATGGTGTAGTTTAAATGGGGCGCGGCTTCAAAATTAATAGGGTCTTTTTTTACTGTGGCCTTGAGGAGTCTGGGGAAAATGTTGCACTGTATTTTTGTGTTTTTCAGGATTACCTGTCTGAAGCTAATGTATTTGAAATACAGGGGTTTTTTTATAGAATGTATGTCTGATACTGTTTCTATATCTCTTTGGTATTACTGTCTTTTAAAAAGTTAGCCCGTGACATTTTATTGCTGATATATATGGCTCATTATCTATACACTTTTGGTCAAATTAAACAAAAAAAAAAAAATACTTTCAAACTGATGACGATTTATATTTATACATAAATATAGATTTTTATCCTTACAGTAAGATCTGGTACGAATAACTGTCTTATTATATAACCACCACTGATTGTACAATAAAAATTCGCCAAAATACATCTAAATAAATGGCAAAAATTAGCATTTTTAATATTTGCACTGTCACAAACAGCAATCATCTAAGCCTGCATGACACGTGTGTGACAAAAGGTTAATCACAGCAAACCTACCTGGTCTGTCTAACAATTATTAAAATCCCCTTTTTATATTACACAGTCACTAAAAATTCCACAATTCTGCCACCAGCAAGGTTTGTTTCAAGAGCTGAACTCTTACAGGAAGCCTTTGTTTACTCCCTGAAAAATACAAAATGACCACGCTTAACTAGCACATGAATTTATTAAGAACATAGAGACAGAATGTTATTAATTGGAATTTAATATAGTAGAATGTTTGAGGTATATAAAAAAATAAGATAACAAAATTATATACAGTAGTATAATGAAAAACATTTTCTTAAAGAGAGGAAACACAGAAACAGAAAAATGTACCAATTTTCTTATCTCTGCATAGGCATGTTCAGAGGGTGCTCAGGCACACCCTAATGTCAAACAACATCTTCATGCTTGTATGCAAAAGTACAGGTGCCACCAGCATTCTGATGGGCTGACAGTGTAATTAAGTAACTCAGTTACAACAAGATGTAGTGGTGCAGGGGCCTCCCCCTCTGGTATTATTATCTTTTATTTATAGTCAACCAAAAAAGGCCTACATTGCCATACATGAAATTTACACAGAAAACAATTGGTCATAATACATTACATAGTGCATTATTAAACTAAACATAATTATACAAAGACCAGACATCTACTAGGTAACAGATTACACACATATAACTTGGTAATGTATATCAAGTTATTAAGAGAGTTATAGTAATGTCCAATGTGAAGTAGGCCTGGGCTTAAAAACACAGGGCTAGGGAAGCAGGTTCAAAGGTACAGAGGGTGATGCAATAGTAGAAGGAGTACACATGCAAAGAAGACTTTTCTTGTGAGATCTTACTTCTTTCACTGCAATTCCCTTCACTTTGAGCCCCAATTATTCCACCCCCAGAAGAGCTTAGGATGGTATAGTGCAGAGAGTTGTACAAGTACTATATAAAATACATCCTCCGTGGGACACTGCTGTCTAGCATGATATGAACTGGGGGTACTTCTAATTGGCAAAATATGAATTAGGACACTGCTGTTTGGCATAATATGAACTAGTGACACTTCTATTTGGCATAATATGAATTGGAGCACAACTGTGTGGCATAACATGAAATAGGGGCATGAGCAGGAGAAAACAGCAGGAGCCAGCTGGACATAGCTAAGTGAGGTCAGCGATTTGGAGGGATTGATGGGGTGAGGGGAGATTTGCGGTGATTTGATGATGATGTGAGGGGAGATTGGGGAGACATGATGACGAGAGGAGAG
Source organism: Mixophyes fleayi (assembly GCF_038048845.1). Taxonomy (NCBI): domain Eukaryota; kingdom Metazoa; phylum Chordata; class Amphibia; order Anura; family Limnodynastidae; genus Mixophyes; species Mixophyes fleayi. Next base: position 48,334,111 of record NC_134412.1, on the reverse strand, counting down.
ATTTATGATATGCAAATAGTGCTAGACATTCTGCCTGGGTGGTGCTAGAAACATCCCTGGGTAGTACAAGACACTACCCCTAGGCAGTCCTAGGCACCCCTCCAGTGGTATCTCACAGTGCAGAGTATCCCTCTTTGGTTTTCCCTGAATGCACATCCTAATGAAATGTGCTGTGTATCTCTGTTGCATGAAAACACAGAACTATGGAGCATAACCTCAATCTGATTGGTTTGCAGGTAAATAAAACAAAGTTGCTTAAACCTCATTGTTAATTTAAAAGACCAGCTTCACTCCTCAGTACCCTCCCTCTGAGGTCACTTAGGCCATAATTTTTCTTGCGAATATTAAAGAATCATAATAATTTGTATAGAAAATAGATTTACAGACGTGTAGACATGAAACATCATTATAAAATATAAATCTACTAGGAAGATATTAGGTTACTATTGTTTCCCTTGCAACCTAGTTTTTGTGCCTTGGTGCACTAATCATACAGTTGTATAGCAACTTTCATAAATATAAAGAATAAAAGAAATTGCTTTGATGTATACATCTCCTCACTAGAAATATTGTATGTTCTCTGAAGACATGACAATAAAACTCTTATCTTGGAGAGCTGGTGCTGAGACTGGTGTCAACAAGTCTCCTGAACATTACATGTTAACAATTTTACTTTATTAACTTGTGATTAGACCATAATCACGATATGCATGTTATATTTTTGACATGATCTTCTTTTAGTTTATTTAAACATATGATATTGTGCTATTTACTTACATTTTGACTTACTATAGAAACAGGGCAACATAGAATTTGACAGCATAAAATAACCTATGACCTCCCTTATTCACTATTGTCAAAAATCATTCCTTTACCTGCAGTTTTAAACATTATTAAAAGCATGTACATGTGTATGAGGATATAACCTGTTGGTTCCAATGTCCCAATAACAATGTGCTTGTTTGAGCAGCATGGCACCATCCTTTGAAAGCTGCATGCTCCATTAACTTGTGCTCACTTCAAGTGGCTGCAAAGGTGGTCAATGGAGAAGACTCTCCCCCAACCACAAGTGCAAACACAGGTTGCCACCAATTGTCCAGCATGATCATATTGTATGTGCAGTGTTGCTGCCATTTTCTTAACACCAGAGGGCAACCAGACTACAGTTAATCCCATATGCCCTTTTTTGTGTGTGTTTGGGTTTTGTTTATTTTGTTTTGAAGAGTTTTGTTTTTATCCCTTAATATTTTATATAGATGTTTAAACAATAGCAATATGCTTGTCCAGTGCATTCTTTAATATTTGTATTCTGTAATATTTTATCCTAAACATTAGTTTCAACCTTATTTGATTTATAGGCTAAAAACAGATTAAATGGTAATTGATTTTAGGAGAGCCACATAGAACAGCTCTAATCACCTGTTTTGTATCTGCATGGCTCCTAGATAACCTCAGCTCCCATAATCTTCCCTGTACCCAGGGCCGGACTGGGACTAAAAATCAGCCCTGGCATTTAAAGCACACAGGTGCACGTGTTGTGGGCCCCATGCACTATATTGTTGCACACTGATGCTGGCGCAGTGCACGTTGCTGCTGCAGTACAACATGATGTAGTATGTTTGTGTGTGTGTGTGTGTGTGTGTGTGTGTGTGTGTGTGTGTGGGGTATTTATTTCTCACCCCCTCTCCCAGCACCCCCTGGCTATCTCATCCGCTTTCCCAGCACCCCCTGGCTATCTCACCCGCTTTCCCAGCACCCCCTGGCTATCTCACCCCCTCTCCTAGCACCCCCTGGCTCTCACCCCCTCTCCCAGCACCCCCTGGCTCTCACCCCCTTTCCCAGCACCCCCTGGCTCTCACCCACTTTACCAGCACCCCATGGCTCTCACCCCCTTTCCCAGCACCCCCTGGCTATCTCACCCGCTTTCCCAGCACCTTCTGGCTATCTCACCCCCTTTCCCAGCACCCCCTGGCTCTCACCCCCTCTCCCAGCACCCCCTGGCTATCTCACCCCCTTTCCCAGCACCCCATAGCTCTTCCACACTATTGACCCCCCCGCACGAGAATGAGGGCACCCCCGCGACCCCCCCGAAAATCGCGGCACCACCGCGACCCCCCGAATTTTCGCGGCACCCCCGCGACCCCCCCACTTCCTCTTCAGTAAAAAAAACCCAGGAAACTCACCAGTGTAACAGTGCACCAGTGCACAGCATAACGGGGGAGGGACCTGAGGAGCGCGCAGCAGAGGTTGCTGGTTCCTGGGGAGGAACCAGCCACCAAGAAGACGGGAGGAGGCGGCCCGGCCCATCCAGCCATCGGCCCTTCTGGCATTTGCCAGAAGAGCCAGATGGCCAGTCCGGCCCTGCCTGTACCCTCTCTGTTCTGATTACATACTGTGTCACTCATACAAACAATAAAGCAGTTTGCCAGGAGTCATATAGAATTTTCCAGGCTAAAATGACACCTTCATTGTATGAGTAATCTCTCAAAGTAGAGATGTGTGCAGAACCTAATGTTTTGGTTTTGGTTCTCAAATCATCTACAAAACATACAAGCAGAGCACAGGCTGACAGGATAGTAGTTTTGTAAACAATATAGACCAAGGTTGTCCTAACCAAGAAATGAAATGGTGGGATATAGACAACCATAGTCACAATATACTCTACATTAGATGGCATGTGTGACACATTGCAAAGAGGCAGTAATAAGAACTCACCAGAAAGCTCATCTGAAAAAGATGAGTAAGGTAGTGGAAGCTATAAAGATTATGATGTCTCCAATCTTGAAAGAGAGAGATGCATAGACAGGATTGATGACACTTGTCACCAAATGATAGTAGACCATAGTACTCAGATGTATTCTTGGTATGGAAGGTATCCAATATTCCTGATTTTCTGAAGACAGCAAAAGTCCAAGAACAACTGAGATGAGTCCAGTATCATAAGGCAGAATGATGGGGAAAGATTTATTTCCTAGCCAGCAGACATTTGTTTAATATAAGCAGTTCTATGTTCAAGCTGCAGTGCTAACTGAATCAGCAGGCAGAGGGATGTAGAAAGATTTCCCTTGATAAAAGATTTGCTGACTTCCTACCTTCTCACAAGTCCTGTGATTGTGCTATTGACATTGTTCCAGGGGTGTCATTACCTAAGGGTCGGTTATATTCTTTCACTGGCCAAAGGTATGGATGACTATATAAATGATTTCACCATTCTACTGTTAGTATGGGCTTCATCCCAAGACTCATTCATTTTTGGGTTATATTGAATCTCCCTTGATACCACCAGGACACCTAGGACAGTTCGGAAAGAAGTCCTACAAGGCTTTATATTATGCATCAGTACAAGCAAAGTATATATTTTTTAATTTACATCATAGACATTTTAAATTTGTGTTGAAGATTATTTTTTTGTCTGGCTGTCTACAAGGGACATTCATATTTGTCAAAAGACTACTAAACAGAGTGCCAGATTCATTGACTCTTATAGAATAATTGAGAAGATTAACACTCTCCACACCTGCGTCCCGGCCGTCTCCATGACGACCGGGACGTCACTTCCTGTTTTCGCCCTGGACGTTGCCTAGGCAATGGTCAGGACGCTGTGGTAGCTAGTGCCGCATCCCGGCATTAGAGGCAGCCGTGCATGTGCGCAAACCTGTTAATTTAATTATATTATTAAGCAGCTCCTGAGGCTGATTTCTCCTGCTGGCCTCCTCTGCAGCCATTGGCCAGTCTCTGTCTTTAAGGCAGGGAGGGCTTAGCCTCCCTGTCAGTAATAGCACTCAGTATCCTGTCTGCTTGCCTGCTCCTGTGCTGTTTGTTAAACTTTTGGAGTGACTACTATTAAAGTAATTCTATTGTTTTAAAATAAGCATTGCCTAATCAATTGTATGTGTTTCCAAAGCACAAAGTGATTTATTTTAGCAGATGTAAATAGTCAACAATTCAATACATTATTATATTATGATAAAGTACAGTACAGCACAGCCAATACCAAAAGATAAATACATACCAATGCAATCGCATGCGCTCGCTGCACACCCACAGGACCCGGTGGACAGTATATCTGTTAGAATACTGTGTCAGAGTTGACTGAGAACCAGGGGGTGTGCAGCGATGATTATATACAGTACAGTGTTACACTTGAACAATAGAGATGACGTAGATTGTTTCTATAGGTCCAGACGTTGGGTGGGTCCAGGGTAAACAGATCATAGGTTGATTCAATCTAAGTAATCCAAAGGTGGGGGTCGTCTCTCCAGGGGGGTCTGCTCCTTTCATAGCCGGCATCATACAAAGGATTATTCCCTAATATCAATAACTAAAGTATGCAATGTGCGATCTCTTCGCCGACTGCACCGGACAGCTGCTGATGATTAGGGGATCAATATGATATCAGGCATGACACCTTTCCTATAACCTAAACCTTTAATAACACTAAAATGTACGGATCGCATTTGCATGGCTAAACAATATTAAACCAATATACTTTCGTTCATCCAATTATACGACTTCAACAGTCCACCCTTTGATAGTATAATAAACTATCACCTTAAAGATGTTATATGCAGGATCTCAGTACCACGTTTCATTGTTATGTAATACAAATCCCCCTTGGTGTATGACCGCGCTGTTTGTAGATCTAAACAAGTTATCATAAGAGAGAGTCTTAATCCTCTAAGCGATTTCTTCTTTTACTATAGACCGAACATTTCTGGAGCTTGGAGATAACCTTTTGTATGCCCTTCAAGGGTACAATAAAACATGTAATACATTATTTGGAAAGGTACAGAGTACAACAGATCATGTATCAGTTATACAGAATACTCTACTACAGTTCTTCAAGTTTAACAGGTTCATCTGTCCAACGCATGTCTTTAAGCTCATAATACATTTAAACACTTCATGTTCATTAATAGCATCATCCTATGTCTATCAATAATGTCATATACAATCTCCTTCAGCTTGCGTTAATATACACTTCTAATAATGTCATCAGTTCTTTTCATCAACACTTGTGGGCGGGCTATTGTCTGTTCGTTCTTCCCAGTCTCCCGATACTCAGATTTAACTGTGAGCGGCTTGCAAAGCATTGGGAGACTTCAGACTAAGGGACCTAGGTGTCCTACTTTTTCCCTTAGTGACCTCCCGCCTATAGTTTGGGTACCTCAAGAATATTTAGTGGAAAGAGAACTAATCCTACTTCATATAATCACTAAGGCACGTGTGAGCACGCCCAGCACTTTGTTTGGTCTAAAACCTTACCCTCCCAAGAATGATAATCATTCTCAAGGATGCCTGCTCAAGTCCGAATATTACTGGACTGGCATCGCTCTGTGTACCTCTTTTCTAACCATGGGGTCGCCATACTTACGGATGTAATGCTACTCAAACAATAGCCCCTCGCACTTTCTCCAAGCTCCGAGGTTTCCAAATTTTCCTTTTACCCCTGAATTGAATAGAGTAATTGGCTGGACCGATTATGCTACTAACTTCTCCTTCCTCCCCAATACCTCCTTATCATTACCTGAACCAGTCTCTGTCACCTGCTAATAATCAAAAGAATTAACCGTCCTGAGAAGAGAATGAAATGAGAGAACACAAAACAGGAAAAACTACAACTTCATGCTGGACAACAGTCTTAGCCTTTGGCTCAGGTGCTACTAACTGCATTCGAGGCCTTCCAGAACAGACTCATGAGTGCCCTTGGACCCTTCTCTAAGTGTTGGCTCCTCTGCAGTGGGTGGAATGGGCACCAGTGTGTCTCTGCTACCCTTGAAGCCGTGATGCTGGTAGCCTACACCTGGTACCTGTCTGTCAAATAACCTAAGCTTAAGAAATTATTACTCCACAACTTACTCTCCCGATCCAACATCCTGACAGTTAGTGTGACTTTTCAGGAAACAGTGTTTTGGACGTTCTCGGTTGCTGTCTCACTATTTACCTTCTCTCAAGGTCTAACCTAGCCTCCCGGTTACAATCTCATCTCACGAGGGGTCAAGAACATTTCAAAAACTGACAGGTTAGGAGTGTGCCCAGGAGTGATCTTTTGGTAGCAGGAGAGGACTACTGGCCGTAGCTATCAGTCACTTCAATCAAGTTCCAACTCTTAATCTATTCAATTCGTTCTACCGAGTACCGTTACTTTATGTTCATACTGGTTTATGGCTAATTGAAAGTATGTGACTTGTTACCACTACTCATACATTATACATCTGTTATTAATAACATGAATACTCCTATCATCTATTATAACTCTAGGACTATCACATTTAATAACAAAAGCTTTGAGTATGACACAGTAATACATTAGACACATTTCAATATACCTTTACCCAGACATATTTCATTGGTACACCAGTGTATACTTGAGGATCCTGCATGGTGGTAATTGGATGACGTGTATTTGTTTTACCTGGAGGAAAACCCATCAGCAGGAGGGATATTGGATGGCTCTATTGGTCTACCTTGTCCATCTCTCCAGAGTCCACCAGACTCCTCACCACATCTCTTCACCTTCCAGACAGTTTATTCCTCAGGTAACACAAATCTTCATATATTAACCAATATGTGTATGTGTGTGTGTGTGTGTGTGTGTGTGTGTGTGTGTGTGTGTGTTCACATTTTAAAGCTAAAACAATACAACGAAAAACAAAACAAAACATAGGTTTGTTAACTGTCACATAAAACCCTGCTGTCTATTTCACAGCTATGTTCGCCCTGGTGTGACAGCCATGTATGGTCGTGTGTGTAAGTGTGGACCTTACTAGCAGCTACTTCAGTTGGTAACTGTGTCACTGTATAAAGTGCTCTATGTAGTGTCCTAATCATGTGCTGGTATTGCTATAAAACGATTTCTCAGTCACCTCAACATCGCCCCCTAGACTAGAAAAATGCTGAAGACCAATGTATATCAATCGATTTTCCCTCTGCCAACTCACATGTCATGCTCAGTACCTCACATTCAGCTACTTGACTAAGTGGGAAAGGCAAAGGGGTCTATTTCTATAACACTTTCTTCAAATATAACAGTATCCAGTACATGTCTGTCTAACAGTAAAAAAATATAAAACATGAAAAATTCTACATTTTCTAGGGTTTCACATTATGTCGTATCTTGTGGTAAAAATCCTACTCCAATGTTATATACAGAGATGCATATCTGTATGCCTAACTTCCAGCAATCTCCTATCCACCCTTTGTGCATCCATAGAAAGGCACATTTTTGAACAGGAGACACGAATCATAAAACAAAAAACAACCACACAGATATGCAATCGATAAAACATGAATCGTATTTCCACAACAGAACCTTTCTGCTTAAAATCAGCAGTTTCTATACCCATGAAAACAAAACCCCTGACTGTTTCTGTAACTCATGTTAATCTAGTGTGTGTATCTCTGAACTTGTCTTATGTAAAAAAATAAAAAATATGTCTTTGCCCCATTGTGTCTGATTTTATCTCCACCAGAGCAGAGAGAGAGAGGGAGAGGGAGAGAGAGAGGGAGGGGGAGAGAGAGGGAGGGAGAGAGGGAGAGAGAGAGGTACTAGCGTTTCTGTAAAGAATGAGAAATAGGAAAGCAATGAATGATGGGAATATAAAGATTTGAATACAAACATACATGCAGAAAGGGAGATTTTTACAACAAAATGACAGCTGGATTGGACTCTGACTCTATGGGGAAATGGCTGTATTCCTTTATCTATGATCCCTCCCAAGAATGACTAGGGGGTCTTAACTGTGCAATCCAGTGTCGTCCGTCATTTGTTCATTAAGAACTCGGTATCTCATTGACTACATACCTTTTCAACGGACTTTCCTAACTTATAATAGAGAAATGTAACAATTAACTGTTGATGACTCATCTGAGACACATAAACGATATTTTGGAGCAAGTATGTATATACTTCATTGTTGGATAATGATTCTCAGCCAAACAAATTATCATGAGATACTGCAGCCTAAAACAAAGAGTGTTCCATTTGTCTATTGTTAATTAGTCTTTCAAGAGTAATTCTTCTATTTCTCTATCTCACCCCTCTAATCACTAAGTCTATACTCCTTTTTTGTCCCCTTTATCTGTGCGAAGAAAAACAAGATAGTTATCTTTAAACAACAAACAAACCAAACATTCTCATTCTTTACCATCGGCCAGCGATTAGGAAAACAAGCATTTGACAACATAAAACAAACAAACAAAATCAACAAAGATTACTTTTTAAATCCGTTTCCTGCATACTAATACTTACCACAGTTTTAAACTTTACTTTGTCTAGTTGTAGGATTACAGGTCTGACCTGAACTCTAGAGTTGATTATTGCTTTCACGCACAGCATTTGCTGCTATAACATGTGCGGGCAGGTGTGAGTTTTCTAGTCTATGTGAATTCCTTCTTGGATGATATCTATGTGACCCACCCCTATGTGTATTGTCACTTTCCTTTTTACAATCTCTCCTAATGTGTCCTTTTTCTCTGCAATTGTAACATCTCACTATTCTGGGTTTCCTGTTATGTGGGTTGTATGCTGGTGGTCGTGTGTGCAGTCCCTCTAGTACTGGGATACTTACCATCATTACCCTATCACTTAGTGTCTCTTTCTGTTTATTTTTATCATGTCCTATAGCTGACTCCCTGAGAACACTTATAGTACTTCCTCTCCAGTATGGTAATGAAGTTTGCACCCTTCTTTTCAAGTTTTCCCTGAGGCCATCCATTAGAACTTTAACAGCAACCTCTCTGTAATATACATTATCTTTTATGTCTGATACCCCAGTATATTTGGCCATCTCTATCAGAGCCCTGCAAAAATAGTCTGTTGCATTTTCACTATCCTCTTGCCTGGTAGTAAAAACTTTACTCCAGTCCATTATCACTGGAAAATATATGGCCAACCGTGTGATTATTTGTCTAATATTGTCCTGATTATCATCCTCGGTTAAGGATTCATCCTCCTCCAACATACAATCCTTAATGAACTTTTGTATATCAGTATTGAGAGGAAGATAGGTCTTCAATAATACTCGCCAATCGTTATTAGTTGGCTCATACATATTACCATAATATCTAATAAACTGCTGACATTTGGTCAAATCTTTCCTAGGATCAGGGAAATCAGACAAAATTGAAAATGTTTCAGACCTAGTGCATGTATCATGCTTTGCTACATGTTTTAAGGGAACGTCACCATCTCTGTCCGCTTTCCCATTGGAAACTGTTGTAGTGCAGACAGGATGTAAGTCTACCAAATGACTATGTTCTGAACTAGTTGCTGAAATTGCTGCTGCAGTACAATGGATGTCTCCCCCTGTGTTAACCTTTACATTATTCTCACCACTTTCAGCCGCTGCCCCTGCTGGTGGGACCGTCCCTCTTCTTTGTCCTGAAACATTACTTTTAACATTACTTAAAACAACATACAAGTTACTAGTTACAGTTTTTACATTTTTGGTATTGGCTGTACTATCCGCCGCGACCGAATTTGTCGGGGGTGTGTTTGCGCTCAGTTCGCCACGCTTAGCAATGCACACTTCCGGAATGCTTGTTTCCGGTACGCTTACTTCCGCTGAACACGCGTTTCCTTGCCACGTGTTCCCTTCTTGTTGCCACAATTTTAAACAGTCATCATGTTCAATTCTCATTTTTGTTGATTTAATCAACCGCACTTTATCTCTAACATTATGTAACACCTCTGAGTCAAGAGTACCTATGTTTGGGAAAGGTTTCACACACTCCCGGGTCATCTTGACCCATTTGTCGCAATATGCCGTAGCATACGCACCGTATTTATTATACATAACATATTTTGCCGAACCAACCGGCCATTCATTAGGCAGCACAACATGAACTATCTCTAGCATTTGCTTCGTATCCATTGTAAAAACAACCTATTTCTCAATGCTGCGCAAAACAGAACCTACTAGAGATTTTTATTCGTGGACGTTTTCAACAGGCACGTCCCCTTAAGATATCAATGCCCTTCCTAGTTTGAGTACTTTACCACTGTTAGCACCCGATATCAATCAAGAATATCAGTGGTTGCAGCGTATTTCCTCCCACATCTCTCAAGTCGCAATCACGGCTGCACTAAATCAACCATGCGGTCCGATCGCACCGCTTACGGATACTATCAGTAAGCTTTGCGATTAATATTTGGGAATGCCGCGAAAACCTGCTATTTTCGCTTCGAGTATGCCATGCATACTCTGCGGTGTCTCTTTATAACCTGCTCTTTGTTAGAACAGAACACCACTCACACAAAGGTTTCTTTATATCCTGCTCAGCCCTAGAACAGAACCTTTGTTGTCAAGTCACCTTTTTTACCATTCCCCGTAAGACACACCTGAACCAAAGCGCTATCAATTTTAAATAGTTCCACACTGCCCTCCCAATACTCAATCACGGCCTTGCCATGCGGTCGATTTGCACAGCTCAATGATTCATTATGCGGACCACAGATAACACCGCAATGCTCTGTCCCTTCCAGCAAACAATACCCTTTATCAGTGAATGTCGTGATTAGTATTGGGTGCACGTGCAAAAACCTATAGTTGCCTATTATACTTTTGCCTTTATGTATAAATAACATTCACATACACACACATAACCTTTGTTTTCTGTACAGAAAATAAATTTCCCAAACAATGGCACTATCTTTTCAGAGATTTTACCAAGTGATTACACTATGCATAGATAACAAACTATGATCATGACTGTTTACACACGTGGCAACAATACCGGAAGTACACATACGCAAGGCAGGAAGTACACATACCCTATGCAATGCAATACACTTTAAAGCGTAAAACGACAATAAAAATAAACATTTTTCTTTCTTGTCCCTAGATTCTAATTAGCGTTCCTTCAGTCTATGCAACAACAGACATTCGGTCTCTCAACACAAAGTGAACCACAGGTCTTAAACACATTGCGTTCTTTCCTGCTATGCGACGCGTCCGTCAATCCACCCTTTGTTGAGGAACCGAATAACGTAAGCGTTGCATACCTGCCGATAACGTAACTCCTAAACTCACGAGCCCCCAATTATTAAAGTAATTCTATTGTTTTAAAATAAGCATTGCCAAATCAATTGTATGTGTTTCCAAAGCACAAAGTGATTTATTGTAGCAGGTGTAAATAGTCAACAATTCAATATATTATTATATTATGATAAAGTACAGTACAGCACAGCCAATACCAAAAGATAAATACATACCAATGCAATCGCATGCGCTCGCTGCGCACCCACGGGACCCGGTGGACAGTATATCTGTTAGAATACTGTGTCAGAGTTGACTGAGAACCAGGGGGTGTGCAGCGATGATTATATACAGTACAGTGTTACACTTGAACAATAGAGATGACGTAGATTGTTTTTATAGGTCCAGACGTTGGGTGGGTCCAGGGTAAACAGATCATAGGTTGATTCAATCTAAGGAATCCAAAGGTGGGGGTCGTCTCACCAGGGGGTCTGCTCCTTTCATAGCCAGCATCATACAAAGGATTATTCCCTAATATCAATAACTAAAGTATGCAATGTGCGATCTCTTCGCCGACTGCACCGGACAGCTGCTGATGATTAGGGGATCAACATGATATTAAGCATGACACCTTTCCTATAACCTAAACCTTTAATAACACTAAAATGTACATATAATCACTATATATATATATATATATATATATATATATATATATATATATAGACTAATAATAAACCAAATACTATCTGCTCCTGAATTACAGTGTAACGGAACCAATATGAAATTATATAAATAACTAAATGCGAGTGTGTGCGTGCGTATTTTACCGTGCGAACGCACCACGCCACGTGTTATGTGGCGTACGGATCACATTTGCATGGCTAAACAATATTAAACCAATATACTTTCGTTTATCCAATTATACGACTTCAACACTACCATGTTTGACCTACTGCCTGGAATCTGGACCTAGATTGTTTGCATGCTGCCTGCCCTGACTATCTGCCTGTACCTGACCACATATCCTGCTTCAGACCCTAGACCTTTGGCTTGTCTTTTACTCCGCTTCTACCATCTCCCGCTACCTTGGGTGGCAGCACGTTCATAAGCTTGTACTACTTTCAGTGTAAGTCCTGGGGGCATCTGAGTACCTGTGAGCATAACCAGCTCTAGGGGAAAGGTGGCTGCTATAGGTGAAGACCTCTACTGGTTCTAAAAGCTCATGATAATACTGTTAGATATAACACTATGAAACTTCACAACTCTTTTCAAAGCTCATTATTGAAATCGGTATATAGATCCAGGATCTTAATAATAAATCTTTAATTTAAGTCTCTTCTTCCTGTCTTGATGAATGGGATTCCTGAATTTACTGTGAAAATAATTCTGAATTCCAGAAAGATTCAAAGATCATGGGTTTTTTCTTCACGCTAATAGTATAAAGAGTGAATTCCACCAGTGGTTTCTTGGGAAGCGTCTTTCGGGGTCCTATGACCCCTCCTCATGGGATTTTGGGACTTCAAATCTGGTGTGCATAAATCACTGACTGTCTCATTAATCTGGGGTGTGTTTCTCTCCTGACCTGATTGGACCTTTTGAGTTTAAAACCCCCTCTTGGTCTATGCAATCTTTGTCATTGACAGAAGATATTCTGGATTCTTAACTCATGAACAGCCTGCTCTCTGAAATTCTTCAGTTATCTGTTTTTGCTTCAACTCTGACTCTGTACCTTGGCAAACAGCATTACTACTCCAGCTTTTTGGCATCTGGTTTACTTTTAACATAACATTAATATCCTACAAGGATATTTCTGGGCACTGATTTTGAACACAAACTACAATAAGAGAATTATAATTTTCAATATAATCACATAGACGTGTAACCACCACTTTTGTACTAAGGGAAAGAAAAGTGCTGCTCCCTTCAAGAATTGTTGTGTTACCAATTTGTGTTGCAATAAAAAAAATTGAATATGGAAGCGCAAACAATCTTCACTCTAGTAAATATATACCACCAAACATTTATATATTTAAAATAAATTTGTTTAAAGATCAGTGTATACCATAATATGTTACAAAATTCAAAGTTCTTAAATAAAACATGACTAAATCAATCAACCTATGTAGTTCAAGATCTAAAATTTGTCCACTTTTAAAATATCTTTGTCAGATAATGGACTGGAGAATTCTCATAATATGTGAAAATGGATGGCACACTTCTAAACAATTACTACTGCGGAGCTGTGAAGATAGTTCTTATAATTTTTTGAGAATTTTCAATGACCAGATAAAAGAAATCAAACTTTTACCATAAAGTTATTGGATCCCACACTTATTAAACAAGATTAATCCAGAGCTTTGATTACAAATCCTTCCTTAAAGTGTTTAGTACCCATCGGCCAATTGCAATGATGAGACTTCAATTACCTGCAATGTTTAGTTAGGTAATGAGTGGAGACAGTGGTTTCACATGTTGCTCTCCAAGTTATATGTTTAGCTTTTTCAGGCAGTCTCTTGGCTCATCGGTAGTACAATTGTTGATCCTTCTAGGTACATTACAATCTGGTCAAGAATAAAGTAGATGTCAGCCGCATTTCACTGGCAGGACAATTGGTAGGTTAGATGCACAACTTAGAACTCCAGAGTTTGATCAGAAAAATCACTCATAAGCAAAATTCTTCCGGGAGTACTGCAACTTGAACATAGTACTGCTTATATTAAATAGTTGTCTGTTGACTAAGAAAAAAATATTTCTACTTCACTCTGTCTGTTGATTCTGAGAGCTCTGCAGCTTAAACATAGTACTGCGTATATTAAACAAGTGTCTGCTTGCCAGGAAAAAAATCTTTCTACTTCACTCTGACTGCTGATACTGCACTGAGGTGCTCTGGGCTCGTCTTTGGTGCACTTGGACTTTTGCTGCCTTCAGTTTATCAGGAATATTAGATATCTTCCGTTACCAAGATTGCATCCATGGGTACTACTGTCTACTATCTGAACTGTTATTACACTGTTTGAAGTACTGCAGATCTTGAAATACTACACCTGTCAGAATCTAATAATATCCTAATAATATCCTTCCCATATTTGTGTTGATGTCCAAAGTGTTCCTGATGTAAGAGTACGCTTGGTTTAAGTTCGCACAAATTATCCTTAAAATTTTCATAAATTATTTTTTATATTATTACTAGTGTATTGTTTGCTGTTTTTGTTTTTACAAACACTAGCAATGAACTGTTGACACATCAGCCACTTTACATTGAGATTTATTACAATTGTGGTTGTAATTAAAAAGAGGTTGCTTTAAAAAAAATTATACACAATGTTTCATGTTTGAGCTAAAAATAATTTTTTTTACATTGTTTTTCTAGTGAAGTGTATTAAGATGTATGTTGTGCATATTTAGTTGTGAGTGTTTTAAACAAACAATGCATTTAGAACAGTTTATTGTTGTTACTCAGTGCTGCTGCTGCAGCTTGTTTGGATTTAAACATGACACTGAGCTTCCTTAAGTTTCAGCTAGGAGTTAAGATAAAACTCACAGGTTTTTTTCTTAACTATCCGACGGATCCGGAGGTAACGCCTACTCTTCTTAAATCAGTACAAATAACGCCTACTCTTCTTAACTTCTTTCAGATCTCCGCCCATTCCCCTCCCATTCCCAACCCTTTTTTCTTAAGTGGTCAGAAAACTTCTTAAGTGCAGTTACGATAGATTTTCATCTTAACTTAAGAAATTCTTAGCATACGCAATGGAATTTCCTTCTTATCTCCCTTTACTCAGGTCTCTTAGCTGTTCTTTAAACTTTAAAATTTATTGTCCTGCCTTAGGGCCTCCTCTGTATTATTCTTCTGAAGCGCAGTGTATCGTTTTAACTTAAGTACGGCCTCCTCAATTGCGTCTATATATTGGTTTAAATCTCTGTTCAATGCAGCGTATTCCAACATGACAGATTCGATGCTGCCCATATGTTCCGTGTCACAGTCTGCCTAAAGCAGATCTATTTCCACTACAGTTGTAATATTCATTCTTGTTTCTACATTAGTTTGGCAGTTCTTCAGGGATAACAGGGAGGTATCCACAGAGGAGAAGGAGATTAAAGATACAGCATGATCGGACATGGTTTAATAATGTAGAGTTCATTGACAGCATTGTTAGGCTTAAGGCAGCTAAGCTATTGTTAGCTTGTTTTGTGGGGGCCCAAACAAACTGCTAAAAACTGATGCATTGGATGCATATTCAAAACTAATACAGCTGTAATGGATTTAGTGATCCACTGTTCAAGAGTATGCTGGCTGGAATACTTGGTACCTCTTGCAAACGGTTGCTTCACAGAAAATTGTTCTTTGAATCTATGCTTAGTCTTCTTGGTCCTTTTCTGTATAGATGTTTCATCCCCAGCAGTCACCGTAGCGTGCAAGGATTATTCTTGGGAATAATGGATTGCATTAAGGAGACAGTTTGCATTTGCAATTTGGATGCTGGACTACCTACTAATAATGAGGAGGTTGATGATGAAGGTTCTGGCGTTGAATATTGGATGAGGTATCTATCTATTCTGATGCTGTACTGCTTGTTACTATACATGATTTTCAACCTTTTGATAAACTACTTGAATGAACACGCTGCAAATGACGTAACAGGGATGAGGTACCTAGATGGTCAATGTCCCTACATTTACTTATTGTGGCATCACAAAAGGCTACAGATGCCTTGACAAATGTTTTCTGGGTTGGAATAGAAATATTTCCACATGCAAGAGGTGGGTTTATCTGTCTGTTGCTCATGTATTACAATGTGCTTATCAAAGACATGAGGTGGTATCACTAGTGGATGCCTTATTTGCACACAATCAACATCATCCTCATCATTATCTTGTTTAAGTACAACACATTCATCATTGTCAGATACACAATTATTCCCCTCATACTGTTGCACATTAGCAACTTCCAAAGTAGCATTCTCAATTTCTATGTATAAATGCTCATTATTACTATTCAACCTAACATTTCCAAAAGGTTCATGCATTTATATTTAAAAAAAACAGTGTAATAATCTGGAATATCAGACATATAGCACTCATGAACACCCACTGACTCAGTATTCCTTTCATACACTGATGTGGCTGTTTTGGAGGTGACAGACCTACAGTCAGAGTGATAAGGTGATGCATGTCAAGTAACAGACGATAGATGACCATGATTGGCATTCACATTTTGCAAAAAGTGCCCATAGGATCAACCTTTTCTTGCCACTGTGGTGGTGTATGGAATGTTAGCTATTTCCATTTTTCTAGCCAGATCACCACATTCATCAGTAACTTTTCCCTTAATCCTTTCATCAAGAGTTGGTGTTTTTTTTGAGATAGTCAAACAGTGCTTAGATTTAGAAAGCCATATCTTACATTTTCCCCCCACATTAACTTCTATTTTCTAGTAAAGGTTGAAAAAATATTATTACTGCCATTCCTGATTGACAATAGGAGTAAAGCCACTTGAAACTGGAGCTAGGCCCAATGACATAGGAGCTTGGTCCAATGAGATAGGGAAGGGAGGGTATGTTACTTTTCAATTCTTCAGACACTGCTCCATAATATCATTAAAATGTATACAATTGGCTCTGAAATTCTGAGTCAAACCGCAATCCTGTTTTTTGACCCCGTACAGCTATCAGTGATCTTGTCCCTCGCACAGTTGTCTTTCCAGTCAAACACCTGTATTTTAAAAGCAAAATTAATTTTTATTTTGGGGGGTGAGCTGCTCACAGTCAAATAGCATCCTGTTGTTTTGCGCTTACTGGTACAGATAACAGTGACTCTACCCCTAAAATAAATGCCTTCACAGTTAAATACTTGGGGCCTGATTCATTAAGGAAGGTTAAGCAAAAATTGAGTGAGTTTTCTTTCTTAACTGTTCTGGACAAAACCATGTTGCAATGCAAGGGGTGCAAATTAGTTTATTATTTTGCACATAAGGAACATACTGGATGTTTTTTCATGTAGCACACAAATACTTGATAGCTTATTTCTACACTGAAATTTAAAGTCTAGATGTAGAACATGCTCTACCCCAACTATAAATCTGCATTCACATTTTAAATTTACCTCCCCTCTGATGCAATATGGTTATGCCTTACTTACATACTTTTGCATAACTTCCCTTAATGAATCAGGCCCTTGGATTTGAAACAATACTTTTTATTTTTTGCTGCTCACCGCACCCTTTTTGGCCACTTACTAGTGCATATGCCAGTGATACTGCCCCTCACACAATTGCCAACACAGTCAAACACTTGTATTTTTAAAAAAAATTTTTTTGTCTACTCCAAATTAGTTTACGAATATATTATTATTGCCAGTAGTAACTGATTGTCTTCCCTTCAGTCTCACACCTACTTTATAAGCACACATTTCCTGCAGACTGATCTGTTAATAAACTGTAAGCAACTCTGCAGTGAGATAACAGCTTTTTCTATATAGATGCACTGCCTCTTTCAACCTAACCCTCTACAACCCACTTTATGAGTACACAATTGCACCAAACAACCTTCCCATATGCTATAAATTCTAAAATGGCAGCTGAGAACAGGCGGTAGTGCTATATATATATATATATACATATATATATATATACCGTATATACCCGTGTATAAGCCGAGTTTTTCAGCACATTTTTGTATGCTGAAAAAGGCCCCCTTGGCTTATACACGGGTGAACTTACCTGCTGTCCCGTTCCTCAGTTGTTAAGTTCCGCAGTGGAACGCATGTGCGTTCCACCGACAGGAAGTTCGGCATTTGGAACGCAAACTTGCGTTCCAAATGCCGAACTTCCTGTTGGTGGAACGCACATGCGTTCCACTGCGGGGGAAGGAAAAGGCTGTAGGCAGAACTCTTTAAACCCGGCTGTGGAGCTTTGACGACAAGCGGTAAGGAAGCTGCTCTTAGATTGTGCTTAGAAACGTTGAAATGACAAATTAGATCCTACTTGTGACACGCTAATCTGATCACTAGCCTCATCACTTCACATCTCATAACAGAACTCGTCAGCCTTTTGGAGGGGGGATCCTACACAGGAAACACTACAGAGAGTGTATGGGATTTCTTTTGCTGATGCTAAACAGTTGAGTGCAAAATATTTTCTAATAGTGGCTGCAAACGTGTGAGAGTGACCCTGGAACTCAAGTCCTGACAACTGACAACCCCACCAAACTGCAAGTAATAGATTTGCAAATTTCACAACTTACACACTTAATAATTTATTTGTATTTTATGTGTATACATATTCTTATTTTCCCCAACAATGTACATAGGGGGTGAAAGCATACATCAAAATGACAAAATAGCATTAAACTGAAAAACACACATGATATAAAAATGCATATACAGATGTAAATTAAAAACATAATAATGAATAAATCTAAAAAAATTACCAGTAGCTGCTGCTGCATTTCCCACCCTAGGCTTATACTCGAGTCAATAAGTTTTACCAGTTTTTTGTGGTAAAATTAGGTACCTCGGCTTATATTCGGGTCGACTTATGCTCGAGTATATACGGTATATATATACATATATATATATATATCATCATCATCAACATTTATTTATATTGTACCAGCAAATTCCGTAGCGCTTTACAATTGGGAACAAACATTAATAAGACAATACTGGGTAGTACATACAGACAGAGAGGTAAGAGAACCCTGCTCGCAAGCTTACAATCTATATATATATATATATATATATATAATATATATATATATATATATAGAGAGAGAGAGAGAGAGAGAGAGAGAGAGAGAGAGAGAGAGATTATGTAGATCTAGAAACACTCCAGTCCAAACTTTAGATCCATAAACCACCAAGATCTGTCATTTTCCCAGAAACTAGGTTTTCCCACGTTTTCAGATCTGAATTTGGTGCGAAAAGCCAACAGTCATGACTTGGTTTAACACGATATCCATGTGATACCATGCTCAGTTATTTAATATCATCAACCTCATGTGAAAAAGACCAAAGAACAAAGAGTTAAAACAACAACATGCTTAATATGCCAGAAACTTTATACTGTTTTCTTGATTTTTTTGACTGCATTGGCCACAAACCTATAAGAAAGTCATTGTTCAATCCCTGCAAATGTCTTATTTATTATCACAGCATTGCAGCAGATATCACAGATATCTGCTGCTTCGCATATCTCTTTGTTTTACTTCCCCACAACAGTGTATTGGCACTGCTCAGTAATGCTATTTACTAATGATTAAAAATATTTTTTTATCGCTTTTTCCCTTGTTAATGTATGCCAGCATTAACATAATTGAAAGATTTCACTGAAGACAGCTCTGCTCCGAAGAACAGAGCTGCACAGCGCATGTGTGGAGGGATCATGTGATCCCTCCTTGTGACATGCTAATTTTTCTGTCGTTGGTGGGGGGTGCTGGAACGAAAAAAAAAATCACACTCACGTGATCGGCGCCGCGTCCTTTCCTCCCTCTCTTCTCCGTTCACACTGACTGCCTGGCGTGACGTCATCAAGTCACGCCCGTCAGTCAGTGAGAAGCGCCAGACAAAAGCAGATGAAAGAGGAGAAGACAGAAGAAGGAAGAGAAGATAAGAAAAGATAGAAGCTAACAAAAGGTAAGTAAAGAAACGGAGAGGCAAGGGGAGGGAAACAAAGGGACAGTGCTATAAAGAAGAGGGAGTAAAAATACAGGGGAGAGAGGCTGATATTTAAAAAAAAAAGGGGAGAGAAGCACTAATTTAAAAAAAAGAAGAGAGAAGCACTAATTAAAAAAAAAAGGGGAGAGAAGCACTAATTAAAAAAAAAAGGGGAGAGAAGCACTAATTTAAAAAAAAGGGGAGAGAAACACTAATTAAAAAAAAAAAAAAAGGGGAGAGAAGCACTAATTAAAAAAAGGGGAGAGAAGCACTAATTAAAAAAAGGGGAGAGAGGCACTAATTAATAAAAAGGGGAGAGAAGCACTAATTAAAAAAAAAAGGGGGAGAGAAGCACTAATTAAAAATATAAAGGGGAGAGGCACAGAGTGAAAAAGAAGGGGGGAAAGCAGCATGGAGGGCGCAGTGTGAGCATAAGGGGGCACAGTGTAGTTGTGATGAAGGGGCACAGTATTGTGTGTGTGATGGCACAGGGGGCTTGTTGCAATGTAGTGTGTGTGAGGTCGGTGGTGGCTAATTAATGGGTGCTATTTTGTTTGTAGGGTAATGGTAGGGCAATTTAATAGTGGGGACTATTAATTTAAGATGGGGTGGTTTGGGGGCTATTGAATATGGGGGTGAGTTTAGGGAGAATGAGGTCTATTTATTAAATGTGACTATGAGTTATTTAATGGCAGTGATGATTGCGGGAAATAGGTATTGCTGTTTGCAGGAAGGGAATAGGTTTATCTATTAAATGTGAATACTTTTATTTTAATGTTGGGGCTGGAGGAAGGCCTAATTATTAATCGTGGGTGCTATTGATTTAACGCCGAGGCTGGCTGTAATTTTCTAAATGTAGCCATTTTTTTCAAAATAGGTCCTTCAACATTCCAGGATCCAGACAAGCTGCAACTAAGCAAAGCCACAGGTGGAGAAAGCCACAGGTGGAGAAAGTGTGAAATGTTGTGATTCTAGTAGGGACAATACCAATTTTTGGTGAGTGTTGTGCCCAAAGTAAGGTGCAGGCCCAGACTGAACTCTCTGTGTACACACTGCATTGTTTCTATACTACACTGTGGTGCTAGATGTCCTGAAATTTGGATATAAACTGAGATCCTTGATCGGAGACAATGTGATGAGGACAACCATGAAGGCGGAATATCTCTTTGATGAAAATATCAGCCAACGAGGAGGATAGAAGACCTTTCAATGGAATGAAGTGAGCAGTTTTCGAAAAGCGGTCTGTGACCACTAGGACCACAGTACAAGACTTGGAGGGAGGTAGGTCAGTGATAAAATCCATGGAGATTTGTGACCATGGGTATTCAGGAACTGGTAATGGAAGTAGATGACCATAAGGCCTTCTCCTGGGGGTTTTGTGTTGGGCACATATGGAACATGAAGACAAAAACTTCCTTACATCTTCCTGTATGGAAAGCCACCAGTAATTGCGAGATAACAGGGCCCAAGTCTTGAGGATGCCAGCATGAACCGAGAAGAGGGAACGATGAGCCCATCGTAGAAGTTTGATGCGAAGAGGTGCAGAAATGAAGGTTTTGCCTGGAGGACTGCTTTTCTTGATATGGGTTGCTGCCAATATTCGACTAGGGTCCAGAATAAATTTATTCTCCTCCAAGGGTTCCGAGTCAGCAGGATCAAATGAGCGAGATAGAGCATCTGCCTTGATATTTTTAGATCCAGAACGGAAGGAAATGTTAAAGTCAAATCGGGAGAAGAATAAGGACCATCTTGCTTGTCGCGGATTTAGGCAGCGTGCCGTACGTAGATATAGCAAGTTCTTGTGATCAGTGTAGATGGTGATGGGGAACTGGGCTCTTTCTAGAAGATGCCTAAATTCAAAAAGAGCCAATTTGATGGCCAGGAGCTCCTTATCCCCGATACCGTAATTCTTCTCAGCAGGAAGAAGACGACGGGAAAAGAATCCGCATGGACAGAGTTTTCCAGTAGTGTCTCGTTGCGAAAGAACTGCTCCTGTACCTACGGAGGATGCGTCCACCTCTAGAATGAACGGGCGGGAACAGTCAGGTTGCTGGAGGTTGGGTGCTGAGGAAAAGAAGGATTTTAATGTAGCAAAGGCTTGGATGGCCTCTCCAGACCATATTTTGGCATTCGCAGACTTACGGGTTAAGGCAGTGATGGGAGCCACCAAGGTAGAGTATCCTTTAATGAACTGGCGGTAGTAATTGGAGAATCCCAGGAACCGCTGTGTAGCCTTAAGGCCCGAGGGTTGAGGCCAATCCAGTATGGCTTTTAACTTGGTAGGATCCATTTGCAATCCAGTGCCAGAGATGATATAGCCTAAGAAGGGAACTTGCCTTTGTTCAAAGATACACTTCTCTAATTTACAATATAGATAATTCTTCCTAATGCGGGAAAGAACCTCCAAGACATGTTTGCGATGTGATACTAAGTCTTGTGAGAAGATTAGGATATCATCCAAGTAGATGACCACACATTGATATAATAGGTCTTGAAAGAGTTCAATCATGAAGCCTTTAAAAACAGCCGGGGCATTGCATAACCCAAACGGCATGACCAAGTATTCAAAGTGACCGTCCCGGGTGTTGAAGGCTGTCTTCCACTCATTTCCATCCTTAATGCGCACCAGGTTATAGGCCCCTCTGAGGTCCAATTTAGAAAAGATGGTAGCCCCCTTTATCCGATCAAATAATTCTGAGATTAATGGTAAAGGGTACCGATTTTTTACGGTGATGGCATTAAGGCCTCGATAGTCAATAAAAGGGCGGAGGCCCCCGTCCTTCTTTTTTACGAAGAAAAAGCATGCCCCAGCAGGAGAAGAGGATTTCCGGATAAAGCCTTTTCTGAGATTGTCTTGGACATAATCCTCCATGGCCTTAGATTCGGGAACGGAAAGTGGATAAACTCTGCCTCGGGGTACTGGTTTGCCAGAAATAAGATCTATATTACAGTCCCAAATTCTATGTGGAGGGAGTTTCGTGGCCTCTTGTTCATAAAAGACATCGGAAAAGGTTTGGTAGGGTTCAGGAAGCAGTGCCAAGGGTACCCTCCTGTGGCGTTTGGGACCCTCCTTGGGAACTACTTTTGGTAGACAATGATTAAAGCAATGTTGTCCCCAGGATAAGATATGACCGGACTGCCAATCCATGTTAGGAGAATGGAGACGGAGCCACGGAAGTCCAAGGATAACAGGATTGGTAGTTTTATGGATGACGAAGAAGGAGATACTCTCCTGATGTAGGGCTCCAATCTGAAGACAAAGAGGAGAGGTGCGTAAAAAGATAGATCCTTCAGGGATTCTTCCCCCATCGATGGCTAAAAGGGAGATAGGTTGTTCTAGGGCTAGCGTGGAGATAGAGAATTGCTTCACCAAGGCAGCCGAAATGAAATTCCCAGCTGCTCCGGAGTCAAGGAGTGCGGATTGAGAAAAGGTATGTTGTCCAGACTGTAAAGAAATGGGAATAGTGACACAATTATTATTATAAGGAACTGAGGGAGAAGAAATAAGGAGGCCTAACGACACAGTTCCTGAACACGTTAGGCCCTGTCGTTTCCCGGACGTTTGGGACAAGAGTTCAGAAGATGCCCGCTCTCTCCACAATATAAACATAACTTGTTTCGGAATCTTCTCTCTCTCTCTTCGGCCGATAGGCGGGTCCTTCCCAATTGCATCGGTTCCTCGGGTGGAAGAACAGGTGTTTGGAAATTGGGAGCTAGACGGATCATACTGCGTCGGGACTGTTCCTTCTTAGAACTACGCTCCTTGAAACGTAAGTCAATCTTAACGCAGAGGGAGATGAGATCGTCTAAAGATGCAGGGAGTTCCTGAGACACCAGCTCGTCTTTAATTCGATCTGAAAGACCCTGCCAGACTGTAGCTACAAGAGCCTCATTGTCACTCACCGGACTGTGAGTGCTTCTTCCCGGACATTTAGGAACCGTGGCCGTCCTCCATCCTGAGGGACTGCGCATGCGCAGCCCTTTCTAATCCTTCAGTGTATGTTCCTTTAACTTAATTGGCAGATCAGGCAACACTCCCTATATTAAGCACCTGTGGTCAACACCACGTTGCCTGATCTTGGAGTCTCATTCCCGATGAGTCTCTGAAGGTGTTCCTGTGTTTCCTCGTTTATTCAGCCCAGCTGATTCCTGTGGTTTCCAAACCACTTCTACCTCTGTGGTTTCCAAACCACTTCTACTACTGTGGTTCCCATACCACAGCTACCCTTCTGTGTATCATCGTGACTGTGAGCTGATTCCTATCCGCTGCCTCCGTGCACTACAGTCTTCTAACCACTTCAACTCTACCATGTATTATCGTGACTGTTAGCTGATTCCTATCCGCTGCCTCCATGCACTACAGTCTTCAACCTGCAACTCGTCTGTGTTTCATCATCGTGACTGTTAGCTGATTCCTATCCGCTGCCTCCGTGCACTACAGTCTTCAACCTGCAACTCGTCTGTGTTTCATCATCGTGACTGTTAGCTGATTCCTATCCGCTGCCTCCGTGCACTACAGTCTTCAACCTGCAACCCGTCTGTGTTTCATCGTGACTGTTTGGCTGATTCCTATCCGCTGCCTCTGTGCGCTTCAGTCTTCAGTTCTTGTCAACTCTCCCGTGTTTCCTTGAGACTGCTGCCACTATTGCTATCCGCTACTCTCCGTGATCAACAGTTCCAGTTCAACTCTGCTCTCCGGTGTCCCATCGTTACTGCACCTGCTGGTTGCTATTGGCTACCTCCGTGTTTCCGCAGAGACCCGCTGCTGCTACTCCTCAGCACTACTCATCCATCTACTGCTGATCCGCTCTTCACGCTTTCCTGTGTTCCCTGCTGGTCTACCTACCTGTGCGCTGCACCTACTAGACCACCGCTTCACCCATCTAGGGACTTTGCATCCTGCCGGCCTCCTGCCGTTCAGGTATCTCTGCACTCCTGTCTGACTGCCTGCTTCTGAACCACGGTATGCATACTTCTCATTGACTGTGCTGTGTATCGCATACCTTGCTGGACTGTGTTGGTTCTCCTCTGGAGTTTGCTATCCGCTGAGTCTATTGCCATCATTGACTGTGTTATCTCGTGCTGGATTACTTCAAGAGACTTTCTATATTGGCAGTGCTGTTCAGTCATATATACATATATATTGTGCATATTACTGTGGATCAAAGTTAAGGTGCCCGTGTATATCTTGTGTTGCAGTCTCTCCCCGTGCACCTCCTCACATATATATTCAGTGGTACAACTTGCTAGTGGCAGACCACTGATCCCTGTTTCCAGTTTCACCTGTTCCAGTATCCTCTCACATAGCAGTGGTACAACTTGCTAACGCAGACCACTGACTCCCCGGATACCTCCACTTGGATTCCATTCCTTCACTCTGACAGCGGTACAACTTGCTATCCGCAGACCGCTGACTCTCATCACCTCCTCGTTTCTGTTGGACATTCCTCCTCACTATAGCAGTGGTACAACTTGCTACCGCAGACCACTGACTACCTTCACGTGTCCTTTGTCCATACAGTTCCTCGTGTATTATTACCATCATATTGCCAGTGCTGCTAGTCATAGACTTTCCTGAGCATCTCATCATCTGCTATTTCCTGTTCCGTGATCACCCTGCTACCAGAGTACCATATTACCACCTATACTGCTCTGGTAGGCCTATCACCTGGTGATCCCTGGGTAAAGACTCCTAGTGCCCGTGACACTCATCGTTCCAGCGGAGTTCCGAGGCCATAGTTCTGAAGTGGACCGCATACTGACCCACAGACTGGTTTCCTTGGTGCAGATGCAATAACCCAGCAGCGGCATTGGAAACCCTTCCGGGCTCGTCAAAAATCTTCCTAAAGGTGGACAAAAAGGTGGATAAACTATGCAGGATAGGATCATTCCGCTCCCATAATGAAGATGCCCACACTAAGGCTTGACCAGAGAGCAGTGATATCACATAGGCCACTTTAGCCTTTTCAGAAGGAAAATTCCCTGGCAACAGTTCAAAGTGGATGGAGCATTGGTTCAGGAATCCTCTGCAAAGTTTAGGGTCTCCATCGAATTTAGGCGGATTAGGCATCCAAATTTGGGAGGAAGAAGCTACTGCTGCAGGAGGGGGTCCGGAGCCGCACTCACTGGTGCTGGAGGTCCGGTAGCTACTAAGGTGTTCTGAACAACGTCCAGCCGGGTAGATAAGCTCTGAAGGAATTTTAAAAGTTGCTCTTGGTTCGCCTCCTGTTTATCCATTCTACCCACTAAATGCTCCAGTAGATCTTTAACCGCTGGATCCATGGTCAGAGCAAACTGTAATGGATTTACTGGATTCACTACTAACATTGATTATTGCTGGCTTACCTGAGGTGCGGAGTCTAACGATCTCCCCGGTTTTCACCAAGAACCGCCGCAAGGCGGGATGGGCTTTGCTGCCAGGAGTCGCAGGTCGCGGTCCTCATGTTTGCCCCAAGGTGTAGTACAGCGGAGCAGGAGCGAGATGAGAGTGGTCGGACAGGCCGGGTCGGTACACAGGCAGGCAATGCAGACAGAATCAGGAAGCGGTCTCGGAGTCAATCAAACCGGGTCGGTACACAGGTCACAAGAACAGAAGCGAGGTCAGCTAGCCGGGTCGGTACACAGAGGACAACGGAATCCAGAAGAGTGAACAAGCCAGGTCGGTACACCGGGAGTCAATACACACGAAGCAGGAACAAGGAAGGACACAGGAATCAAGAGGCAGGAACTGGTAAGTTGCTCTGACACTCTCCAAGTGTCAGAGCTAGGTTTTTATGCAGAGTCCCATTTGAATTCCCCGCCCTGGGTGATCATGTGACCGCCCTAGGTAGCGGTCACGTGATCGCTGAACCCGGAAGTGCGGCTGCCGGGTCTGACGGAGCGGCGGGGGAGCGTGGAAAGGTAAGTATCGTAACATGAATCAGCATATAAATGAACAATACACAATGAATATTACATAATAAATATTACAAATGCTCATACATATAGATAAAAAATGTTTCTACCCTACTATACCTAATTAGAATAGTGTCTACACATATTGTACGTATATTGTGCACTATAACTCCATTGGACTTAACTACATGTGTTAAAAATGCACTCGTGTTAAATAGTTGTAGCTCCCAACAAAGAAATTACACTCATCTAAAATAAATCCATATATATATGAATGAAAAAAAATTATGTAGGCAGTAACAATATACCTCTGAAGAAACGGCTGAGCACCGAGAAACGCGTCAGCAGATTTACTTACCAGTTACTTTCCAGTTGTTGGCCATATTAACCGCGGGGTATATTTGGATTATTAAGAGGATTTCTTCATCTCAGGAAGCAACCTGCAATTTATGCTGGGTATCGCACTAAGAGCATCGATGTTTGGTTCTGGAATCTGCGGGCTCATATAGGAAGATAAGTACCTGTTTATCTCACTATTAAGTGGTGCTACTTGCACCTAATGGTATATATTGGACACTTATACAGTGGACATTGCCTATATTCATCATTTGAGCCTGCGAAGGACCAAATACCACCTTTATTCTCAGCTTGTGCTACGGATAATATCTTTGGCTACGGTTTGCTTTACCTGTCTCTATAATCTATATGGTACCATATCCACATATATTTTTGGCCACTATCTCTGGACAATGCATGTTTATTTTTTGGAATCATACAACTGTTGATTCAACTGGGATCAACATTGGGATCTATTTCAGATGCTATTATGTGTTTTATAAGTATATTTGGGATATCCATATAATGGTGTAATAAATTGAATAATAATTTTTACAATTATACTCTATGCTTTGCGCTCTCTTTTCTACTTAAGTAACAATATATACCTCCAAGTTGTTGCATGTATATGAACTTAAACGAAACATAATAAAATGATCATACCCTCTGATTAACAACAGGTCATTATATGAGTATTGACCATAATAGTGCCAAACATTTGGCACCCTGCAAAAAATGTAGTTGTGTGAATTTGAATAATAATAAGCCTATACTTAATGCCGTGGTTAACTTAACGTGGCACTAAAATAGACTGCAAATCGAAATCCACATTAAGGCTATGTGGGACATGTGTTTTTAACTTATATATCCAACTGGCCTCTTCATGATTAATTTTGAACAAAAAATCCCCTCCCCTCCAATTTTTTCCACTTGCTTAATCACTAAAAATCTCAAACCTTTTAAATCATTATTATGCACAGATTGAAAGTGATGTGACACACTATGTTGTAAAAAGCTTTTTTTAAGATTTTGTACATGCTCACACTCCATATTTTTAACCTTGAATGCTGTCTCTACCTCCATATCCCTTTTCTATAAACTATTATTTCAATTCTCGCACCTAAACCATATAGTTGCTCAATTCAGAACATTTCCTCCTCACTCGTGTACCAGTTGGTATATTGGCCAGCCAGCTAGGATGGTGGTGGCTGCTAGCCAGTATATAACTATTTACAACTACTTTCTTATGGAAGAGTTTGGTCTCAATCTTGTTGTCCTTAATGTAAATATCCAAATCCAAAAATTCAACATGTTCTTTACTGTATTGGGTGGTAAACTTGAAATTCATATCATTGTTATTAAGATAATATAGGAAATCTAGCATAACACCTCATCTACTCTGCTTTTTCTCCCCTCTCTGCCCTGGTTCCTTTTTCTCCCATACATCACTGCCTCTCTTTCGTGCCTGTTTTGTCCACCCTCCCTTAGGATGTAAACTCGCATGAGCAGGGCCCCTCTCCCCATACCTACTCTTCTGCTCATCTTTACTCCATATGTCTGCCCGGAGTTTCTGAAGCATTGGCACTTTGTGTTTATTGTTCTGTAATGTTTCACCCTGTATGGTCTACTGTTTGTACTATGTAAGGCGCTGCGGAAACCTTGTGGCGCTTAACAAATAAATGATAATAATAAATTATAATAACTACGTCTGATGCCCCCTCCATATGAATAGGACATCATCGATGTACCTCCTCCAGATCCCCAGGTTCACGCCGAGCTCGCAACCATTCTAGACGAAGTCTTCCTCCCATCTGCTCATAAATAGTTTTGTGTAGTCCGGCGCGAACATAGTTCCCATGGCTATCCCCTGCTTCTGTAAATAATACTGGCCCTCAAACCATACATAATTATGTTTCAGAATGAATCTAATTCCTTGAAGTATAAAATCAATTTGCTCCGACTTCATTATCTCATCTCTAATAAGAAAATACTCTACACTCGCAATTCCCATCTCGTGATTAATGACTGTATACAATGAAGTGACATCACTTGAAGCGAGCCACATATCTGATGTCCATGTTATGTCTTTAAGTGACTGTAACGCATATGTAGTATCTCTCAAATAAGAAGGGGTTTTTTTGGAGATAGTCCTGGAGATAATGATCTAGATATCTGGAAATATTAGATGTCAAAGATCTTATACCTGATATAATCGGTTTTCCAGGGGGATGGAGGGGTCTTTATGCATTTTCGGGAGATAGTAAAATACTGGGATGACTGGGCTAACAGGTCTAAGGTAATCTCATTCTTTCTTAAGCTGGGTACACACTACAGAAATTTCGACCAACTTTTTATGCCGAGCGATTTTACATGCGATCGATGGTCCGATCTCTCGGTCCATGGACTGCATACACACTAGCCTTGTTTAAAACGATAAAGGGAAGAGCGGACGTCCCTTTAGCGACTTTTTACAGCCATGTTGTCGTGAACAATGACTGTAATTTCGTACTTACTGTTGTGGATCGGTTGGAAGTTTATACACACTACACAGCGGAAACGAGATTGGAACGAAAATATTAAACGGTACGACCAACCAAATGAGGCGACAATCGTCCATTTGGGCAGACTTTTGACCATCGTGTCACTGTACACACTGACCCGATTTTTGAACGAGCGGTCATATGTCGGCTGATTCAGCCGATTATTGGTCGAAAACAGTGTAGTGTGTACCCAGCTTTACTAAGAATGCCTTGTTTGTAACCATGATCAAGTAAATTAGTTAAATTCTCCAGAAAACTAGCTATGCTGTCTCTATCTAATGGGAGATATGTATCATGATCATTCAAAATCCTAAAGGCTTCTGCTTTGTAGTCTGATTTGTTCAATATGACCAACCCTCTGCCTTTGTCAGACGGTTTGATTATGATTGTTTTATTTCCCTTCAAATTAGACAATGCCTCTCTCTTTTTCCTAGTAAGATTAGGTGGTCTTTGGGCATCATGGGTTTTAATTCTGTCCAAATAATCTGACACCATTTTTTCGAATGTGTACACAAAATTGCCCTTCACATGCTATGGAAAAAATATGGATAATGGTTTTAAATCTGTATGTTGATATGGATCAGAGTGAAAATTCTTGTATGTCTGAATCTGGGGCTGTGAAAAACATTTTTTAATGCAAATTTTCCTAGCAAACTGTGGAATATCTAAATAAGGCTCAAATTTATTGAGTTTACAAGTGGGTGCAAATTTCAAACCTTTGAGTAAAGTAGTTTCAGCAAATGTAAGTGAGTGACTAGTCATTGTATCGGATTGACTTTGTGTTTTTTTGTTAGTGTTGTGAAAAAAAAATCCCCTTGTCTATCTACGTCTTCCTCATCTGATAAGTCTAATTTTCTTTTGTTTGTTTGTGTTGGTGTAAACAGTACATATTTGGTCTTCTGTGGAGTGTGCTGGTTCACTCCTAAAAAATGAACCGTGTTCTGCAATGATATATCTTAAGTGGGAGATGTAATAATGATTGCAGAACTCTGTTTCATTGAAGCTGTGTCCATATGAGTAGTTTCGGATGTTAATTCTGGCATAACTAAGTTTTCATCCTAATTCT
Organism: Mixophyes fleayi; assembly: GCF_038048845.1. Lineage (NCBI taxonomy): Eukaryota > Metazoa > Chordata > Amphibia > Anura > Limnodynastidae > Mixophyes > Mixophyes fleayi. The sequence continues at coordinate 48,303,641 of NC_134412.1, read as the reverse complement.
CATGATTCTGTAAGCCCAATATGGTTAGGTTCATGTCCAACCATCCCTTTTTAAACGGTTGTTTGGAAAATGTCTCATATCTAGTATCGGAAAAGGATGTATCATACAAAAATGGACACATCTAAATCTGGTTCTGGCCTATGGGTTTTATTATTAGACTTATATTTATCTGACATAGGGATCTGACTATAAAGTGTAGTCATATATTGTTGATATGCATAACCTAACTGCTTGTATATTGGACTGCTAGTGTGGTCCTTCCCATGTCTGACAATGCCAAAAGAATACTTAAAATTGGGTTTGAGTTTTATAGCCCTTCCTGATGCCGTATTTGTCCCTTATGATAATAATACCGGCCCTATGGCTTGAGGACCGGTATTATTTACAGAAGCAGGGGACAGCCATGGGAACTAAGTTTGCACCAAGGTACCCAAACTTGGCAGTAAGCCCGCGCTCGGTATATTCCATATTGTATGTGGTACCAGCTGCGTGGCAATATAAATGCCCATATATGTATACAAAACAAAAAGAAAGTTGTCAGCGCTTATCCTTTAAACTGCATATCTGTGTGTGTCTAGCAAAATGAAAACATGAGGTATTAGTTCATATTTTGATCAAAAGACTTAAGCCTGCATCCCAATGTCAAGGGTACCTAATTATATGCAGGTCCTACACTGACCTATATGCTTTAAACACTATTAAAATGCAGTTAAAATCATATGCACTCCGGCACACATGTAAATACCTAGAATTACTTGGTAATGGTGGGTAGACTCAAATGCGTTACCCTTAATGTTAAGGGTCTAAATATCCCTGAAAAGCGGTCCCGTCTATTGCGCGACCTGTTGGCTGAGAAAATTGATGTAGCCCTACTACAGGAAACTCATTTCAAACAAGGCTTCGCTCCCAGACTGAACAGCCACCAATTCCCACATGTCTTTACGAGTAATAATACGGATAATAAGTCCTTGGGAGTGGCAATCCTTATGTCCAAACGCTTGCCGGTTAAGGATATAGACACACATATATTACAGGAAGGCAGAGGTTTGGCGGTGACATGCATGATATCCTCCCAAATGTATACCTTTGTTAATATTTATGGTCCGAACTCTAACCAACCTGTATTTCTAGAAAAGCTTCTGGACAAGGTGGAAACGATAAAGAAGGGCATCACCATAATAGGCGGAGATTTCAACTGGGTTCTACATCCCCTGATGGACTCTTCTTCGGGATCCGCTAGGTTGGCCGGTAAGCTATATCGAAGGGTGAGACGTACTATGCACGAACACCAGCTGGTTGACGCGTGGCGCCTTAAACACCCCACAGGACGTGACTACACATTTTTCTCACACCCACACAATACATATTTGAGACTGGACTATTTCTTTCTTACACATAACCATTTGCCCCTGATCTCAAAGGTAGCTATAGGACAGATCACATGGTCAGATCACGCACCGGTGTACATGACACTCTTAATTTCTAAGACAGTTACTAGACCTTTCACGTGAAGGCTAAACGAGCTTCTAATTCAAGAAGCATATAGCAAGACAGTGTTAGAAGAAGCCATCACGGACTATGTCCAGATCAACGACACCCCCAACATTTCGAAGATATCGCTATGGGAAGCCCATAAATGTGTTATACGGGGCAAGCTTATTCAAATGGGTGCGGTTAGAAAGCGAGAAAAAATAGCCCATAGGGACTCGCTCTTAGAAAAAATAAAGGCACTTGAAACACGGCATAAATCAGATCTGGATCCCTCTGTAATGATAGAATTAACAGAAACCAGGAAGGCTTTAAATCAACTAATGTCAGACAAAATTAAATATGACCTCCGTAGATGTCAGAACCAGTTCTATCAGTGGGGAGACAAGCCAGGGAAACTTCTGGCTCGTGCTCTGCGCAAGCAGAGAGCACAACTTTATATCCCTCAAATTAAGACAGACGCAGGGTCCACACTAGTTCATACTTCTGATATAGCTGAGGCATTCCGGGACTACTATACCAAGCTTTATAATTTGTTTGACGCACCTAACACAGCTGACCACCAGACCAAACAGGCCCGCATAGCGGAATACCTTGAACACATAGATTTTCCCACGTTAGATGAGGACTCTGTACAACTATTAGAAGAACCCTTCACGATTGAGGAATTGGAGGAGGCGATTAAGACGACGCCATCAGGGAAAAGTCCGGGGCCGGACGGTTTTACCGTGCTTTACTACAAAACCTTCAAAACACAGTTAGCTCCCCTCTTGTTACAGGCCTTTAACTCTGTCTCTGCCCAGAAACACTTTTCCCCCCAAACACTAGCTGCCCAGATTACTGTGTTGCCAAAAGAAGGGAAGGATCCAGCCTCATGTGCCAGTTATAGGCCCATCTCTCTACTTAATGGGGATATTAAATTGTACGCTAAACTGATTGCAAACAGATTAAAACCATATTTGACCCAAATTATACACTCCGATCAGGTGGGGTTTGTTCCGGGGAGGGAGGCGAGGGACAATACCACTAAGATAATCAATTTGGTACAATATGCACACACCGCCAATATCCCCACGGTTTTACTATCCACCGACGCCGAAAAGGCTTTTGATAGAGTGGACTGGGAGTTTATGAGGGGAGTACTAAGACATCTGGGTTTAGGCCCTCTGAGTATGGCCAGAATTGAGGCCTTATATACACAACCAACGGCAAGGGTCAGGGTTAACGGAGAATTATCAGAACCCATTGTGATATCCAACGGCACCAGACAGGGATGCCCCTTGTCTCCGTTGATTTTTATCCTATGCATGGAGGCATTGGCTCGATCCATTCGGGCAAACCCTGATATATCTGGTCTACAGTTGGAAGATAAAAGCTTTAAATTGGCACTTTTCGCGGATGACCTCCTGGCAATCCTCACTAACCCTGTAGTTTCAATTCCAAATCTAGTGTCAGAATTCCAGAAATTTGGCGAGTTGTCTGGCTTTAAAATTAACTACTCAAAATCGGTAGCACTCAACATATCTACGCCCGGGGCAGTAGTTGAAGGCCTGAAGCCAGCATTCTCATTCACATGGCATCCCTCACGACTTAAATATCTGGGGGTGTTTATTAACAAGGACAACACAAAGATTTTTGAAGACAACTTTATTCCCCTCACTAATACAATTAGTAGGGACCTGAAAAACTGGTGCCCAAAAGGCTTTTCCTTGATAGGCAGAGTCAACGTGGTCAAGATGAATGTATTACCACGGATCCTCTACTTGCTCCAGACACTCCCCATTCACCTCCCCACCTCTTGGTTTAAGACGCTTCATAAGGCAGTTAGGGATTTTGTATGGAATGGGAGACGGCCACGTTTCAAGCACGAAATCCTATATATGCGGAAACACGCGGGGGGGCTACAACTCCCCAACTTTGCATTATACTATGACGCGACCATACTAAATAGGGTGGTGGACTGGACAAGGCAGAGACTAGACAAGCAGTGGGTTTGGATAGAGAGTTACGTTGTAGGCCAGGCACTTAAGTTCTCAACATGGCTACATACATTCCCCAAAATCATTCACCCGACCGTTTCACCAACCCTGACTAGATGGGCCAAATTACGGGCGATCCCTCATATTTCATCACGACACTCGCCTTTGACTCTGATATTTAACAATCCAGAATTTCCCCCAGGACTTACAAGACAGACATTTAGATGTTGGATTGGGGCAGGACTCCGCAGGGCGAACCAGCTGGTGGACGTGTCTGGGGTCTTACCCTTTACCATTCTCCAAGCCAAATGGGAACTACCAAATACGGAGATTTGGCGATATATACAGCTCCGCCATTTCCTGGGATCTTCAGAGGTTAGGAAGTCGGTGGGGCGGCCACTTACCCAGTTTGAATCTTTATGTACGACTGCAGTATACCCTAGACACACTTTGTCTCTCATCTACAGTATCCTCATCGAACATGCTTATAATAAACAACCCACCTTCATCCGAGAATGGGAGAAGGAGCTGGCCTGTTCGATACCTGAACAAGATTGGAAAAATATCCTCTTACGTACCCAATCAAGCTCGGTCAGTGTGCGGGTGGTGGAGACACAATATAAGATTTTGTCTAGGTGGTATAGATGCCCCAACCTGCTGGCTAAGATGGTTCCTGGGGCGTCAAACATTTGTTGGCGTTGTATGTCAGCACCAGGTACCCCGTTGCATATATGGTGGGAATGCACAGCTCTCAGAACTTTCTGGGATGCAGTCCTTTCAATTTCTAAGGAAATAATGGGCTTTGATCCACCTAACTGCCCCAAATACTGGTTATTGAATCATAATAAATTGTCCATCTCTAAATATAAAAAATCTACAATCAAAAATCTTAGCAATGCGGCAAAGGCCGTGATCCCGGTACATTGGAGAACTCAGAATATACCCACCGTCAAAGAGTGGTTTGCACGTTTAGAGACATATAGAACGATGGATGACATACTCTATTCATCAAGGGACAAATATAGGGAGTACTACCATATATGGTTCAAGTGGCTTGAATTTAAGGACTCATCATTGTACTCTCAATGGAATAAGTGAACCCCCTCCTCTCTCCCTCCCCTCCCTCTCCCCTCTCTGATCTACCCCCTCTCCCTTGTTTTATCCCCCTTGGACTTTCCCCCATCCTATATGATGTTTTAAGGTGTGCTAAATGGTATTTGGTTTTCTATAACGGTGCATTGGCACATCCTTTTCGCACATTTGTATCTTTGTATCTTTATATGCATCATTTATAAATGTCTTTAATGCATCGTTCAATGCAAAACAGATATGTTTGTTAAAGATGTTTAATTCTTTCTTCAATAAAAAAAACAGATTGTATAAAAAAAAAAAAAATCATATGCACTCACCTCTCAGGTATAGGGGTTTACATCTAGCAAAGGCTGGCTTGTGAGCCACACCCATATGTGCCTTAAATAGGCTTGATGGACAGCTGTTATGACAAAAAGGCAATATTTTGAAACAAAACCAGAGAAAAATAAGCCTGCGCTCGCTATATCCCACATTATATATGGTACCAGCTGCTTGGCAGCAAGATTGCGCTCGGTATATCCCATATTGTATGTGGTACCAGCTGCGTGGCAATATAAATGCCCATATATGTATACAAAACAAAAAGAAAGTTGTCAGCGCTTATCCTTTAAACTGCATATCTGTGTCTGTCTAGCAAAATGAAAACATGAGGTATTAGTTCATATTTTGATCAAAAGACTTAAGCCTGCATCCAAACGTCAAGGTGGGAGAAGGACTTCACCTGGAATGGTTGCGAGTTCGGCACGAACCTGGTGATCTGGAGGAGGTACATCGATGATGTACTATTCATATGGAGGGAGCTTCAGACGTCGTTGCTTGATTTCCTATATTATCTTAATAACAATGATAGAAATCTCAAGTTTACAACCCAATACAGTAAAAAACATGTGGAAATTTTGGATTTGGATATTTACATTAAGGACAACAAGATTGAGACCAAAATCTTCCGTAAGAAAGTAGATGTAAATAATTATATACTGGCTAGCAGTCACCACCATCCTAGCTGGCTGGCCAATATGAACAATTCACATGAGTGAGGAGGAATTGTTCCGAATTGAGCAACCATATGGTTCAGGTGCAAGAATTGAATCAACAGTTTATAGAAAAGAGATATGGAGTTAGAGACAGCGTTCAATAAGGTTAAAAATATAGATAGGGAAAAAAACAACTTTATTTCCTATACATAAAAACAAGCATACTGCAATATCATATTGAAAAGAAGAATATACATTTTCAAGTGTAAACTCAGAAGGGTAGCACAGTGGCTAAGTGGTTAGCACTTCTGCCTCACAGCAGTGGGGTCATGAGTTCAATTCCCGACCATGGCCTTATCTGTGTGGAGTTTGTATGTTCTCACCATGTTTGCATGGGTTTCCTCCATGTGCTCCAGTTACCTCCCACACTCCAAAAACATACTGGTAGGTTAATTGGCTGCTATCAAAATTGACCCTAGTCTCTGTGTGTGTGTGTGTGTGTGTGTGTGTGTGTGTGTTAGGGAATTTAGACTGTAAGCTCCAATGGGGCAGGGATTGATGTGAATGAGTTCTCTGTACAGCACTGCGGAATCAGTGGCGCTATATAAATGAATGGTGATGATGAAGGGTAGGGAGAGAATGAACTTCTTGTGGTTGTTAACAGTGTTGTTGAAAAATGCTTTGTTTTTTTTTACCTCTCGGGCTGCTCAGATTTTGGTTTCCACAATGCACTGCTGTAAACCATGTCACTCCTATGTGTTTTGTGATTGGCTTATCAATTCATCGGGCTATAGTTGTATATTTATTCCATTTCCATTTGTCATAAGTGGGAAGTTCCAGTGATACAACCTTTAATAGTCTAATAATTTAGTGTCTATAATAGAGCTGAGATGATAAAGATCAGTGCATTCTACTGTGTTATGTGTGCAGGCGGAGCATTGGAACATTTAACATACCTGCCAACTATCCTGATTTTGGTGGGTCAGCCCCGATTAGTTGGCCTCAAAAGAGACAGGGCCTTAAAGCTGACTTTTAATGGGTGAATCAGGGGTGGGCTTATCTTACCAAGACTATACATGTATACATTTTGGGAGTCATGATTTAAAGCTAAATTTTGCCTGCAAACATGCAAAATGTCACGGCCAATTGCAGAAAATTCTGTGAATTAATTTTGAAAATTCACACATTTCTGTATCTGGAGCAGGTGAAAAAGCTCAGGCAATAGTCATTTGAGTTGTTGTAACATCACTAGCTCTGCACTGTGTATGAGTCCACCAATAAACACCATGCATTTCTGCAAAGTGAGTCACTGGACTGGCTGCCACTTTGTGTCTGCTCTGTTAGAAAAGCACCTCGTTAAGATGGCAACCTAATTTGGAGTAATGAAAGAGGGTATTATGGAATTCAGTAGTTAAAGTTGTTATCTATTGACCATTGGCATTTATCCATTTGGCCATAATAATAGAGCTCCAAAGAGTTTAATAAGACATCCATGGATAGCCTCTAAAATACTTGATTCAGCACCACGACTCTCGGTGGCAGGTATTGAGGGAGTCCTAGGTGAGGCGACCCCATTAGATATACATAAGTAGAAGGTTACTTTAAGAATGAGTTGTCCAATAGCGTACAATGCCTAAGTATAAACACCCCATTTTTTTCATGAATTCAGCTCGGTAATATAATATGCATTTGATATATTAATGTAAAATAGGGGCTTTACTTGCTCTTTAACCATTTGGAAAATGTAATAACAATTAGAAAACATGTACAGTATGTATCAAAGATGGCTTGCAACCTAGTTAAAGTTTCCTGATAGTTACCAATGCATTTTGCACTAAGTTTTCTCAAACTAAGTAATCCAGTAAAATTATATAGCACATCATCATTCACAAGGATAATGTTGTATCGCATTTTGTTCATTCCCCATTTTGATTAACACCTCACTATTCATTGTTGTCATATCAGATTATTGAGACTATGTTAATGCAATATCACAAACGCAATTTGCTCATGTATTATGTTACGCAAAATATTACACAAAAAAGAAACCACACTTAACATGCATGGTTTGACATAAATAATTAAATATATATATATATATATATATATATATATATATATATATATATATGTATATAAATACACTTATTGCAGGAAATATTGGAATACCACACAC